>NW_028182224.1:0-10000 GCF_964339955.1 Pipistrellus hanaki | reverse complement strand
ATGGATGGATGGATGAATGGACAAATAGATGATAGATAGATAGATAGGATGGATGATAGATAGATGATTGATAGATAGATGATAAATATAGATAGACGATAGATACAATTGATGAATGGATGGATGGATAGATAGATAGATAGATAGATAAATAGATAGATAGACAGACAAATAGATAGATAGATAGATAGATAGATAGATAGATAGATGATAGATACAATTGATGAATGGATGGATGGATAGATAGATAGATAGATAGATAGATAGATAGATGATAGATAGATAGATAGACAAATAGATAGATAGATAGATAGATAGATAGATAGATAGATACCATTGATGAATGGATGGATAGATAGACAGACAGATAGAGATATGGATAGATAGATGATAGATACAATTGATGAATGGATGGATGGATAGACAGACAGACAGATAGAGACATGGATAGACATCTCTCTATCGAACAATCGGAAACAGCAGAAGCCTAGGACCTCAGGGATCCCAGTTCTTCCATCACCGCCACCGCCCTGGGCCCTGCACAGCCTCGAAGGCTGCCCGCCCCGCCGCCAACCCAGGTAACCCGATCGCCATCCGTCCCGGCGCCGAGCCCCGGAGGGAGGTGTTTGAGACACAAAACACGGAAACCGACACCATCTCTCCTCTCATCACAGCCCAGGGGGGGGCGGAAACAGAACACCAGGCAGACAGGAGGCCGCTGAAGAATGGTGTGCTATTATTATTATTATTATTATTATTACTATTATTATTTAAATATATTCTATTGATTTTTTTTTTTTTACAGAGAGGAAGAGAGAGGGAATAGAGAGCCAGAAACATCGATGAGGAGAGAGACACATCCATCAGCTGCCTCCTGCACGCCCCCCACTGGGGATGTGCCCTCAGCCACCGAGGTCCAAGCCCTTGACCAGGAATCGAACCCTGACCTCCTGGTTCCTAGGTCGAGGCTCAACCCACTGAGCCACACCAGCCAGGGCTGTACAGTTTTTAAAAACATATTTCTAGAAAGGAAGGGAGAAGGAGAGAGAGAGAAAGAGAGAGAGAGAGAGAGAGAGAGAGAGAGAGAGAGAGAGGACAGAGAGAGAGAGAGAGAGAGAGAGAGAGAGAGAGAGAGAGAGGACAGAGAGAGAGAGAGAGAGAGAGAGAGAGAGAGAGGACAGAGACAGAGAGAGACAGAGATAGAGACAGAGAGAGAGAAAGAAAGGAGAAGGAGACAGAGAGAGAGAGAGAGAGAGAGAGAGAGAGAGAGAGAGAGAGAGAGAAACATCCATGAGGAGAGAGAATCATGGACCAGCTGCCTCCTGCACGCCCCCCACTGGGGATGTGCCCTCAGCCACCAAGGTCCATGCCCTTGACTGGGTGGAATCGAACCCGGGACCCTTCCGTCCGCAGGCCGACGCTCTGTCCACTGAGCCACACCGGTGTGGGCTTATTTCATTCTTTAAAAAATGTTTTTTATTGATGTCAGAGAGGAAGGAAGAGAGAGAGAGAGAGAGAAACATCCAGGAGGAGAGAGAATCACGGATCGGCTGCCTCCTGCACGCCCCCTCCTGGTTGGGGATGGAGCCTGCAACCTGGGCCTGTGCCCTTGACCGGGAATCGAACCCGGGACCTCCTGGTTCCTAGGTCAGCGCTCAGCCCCTGAGCCATGCCTACGAAGGTCTCTAAATCCACATTTTGCAAATGTGTGGCTCCATGATGGAGCCATGACCCAGGAACCAGGGGGTCCCGGGTTCGATTCCCGGTCAAGGGTACAGGCCTGGGTTGCGGGCTCCATCCCCAACCAGTAGGGGGCGTGCAGGAGGTGACTGGTCCGCGATTCTCTCTCTTATCGATGTGTCTGACTCCCTCTCCCTTCCTCTCTGAAATCAATAAACACATTTTTTAAAAATAAAAAAAACAGTAAATAAAAAACAAGAAAAATAAATCAACGCCAACAGCAAAAAGCCCCTCCAAGGCCAGCTTCTGGGTGGGACCAATTTTTTATTTTGTTTTTGTTTTTTTTTTTCTGTTTTTTGGGTTGGACTCTGTCCACAACCCCATCACCAAGAAAACGGGGCGGAGCTTCCTGGCCTGTCAATCACCCGGCAGAGAACAGAGGAGGCGGGGCTTCCCGGCCTGTCAATCAATCACCCAGCAGAGAACAGAGGAGGCGGGGCTTCCTGGCCTGTCAATCACCCAGCAGAGATCAGGGGAGGTGGGGCTTTTTGGCCTGTCAATCAATCACCCAGCAAGGAACAGAGGAGGTGGAGTTTCCTTGCCTGTCAATCAACCAGCATAGAACAGAGGAGGCGGGGCTTCCTGGCCTGTCAATCAATCACCCAGCAAAGAACAAAGGAGGCGGAGCTTCCCAGCCTGTCAATCACGCAGCAGAGAACAGGGGAGGCGGGGCTTTTTGGCCCGTCAATCAATCACCCAGCAGAGAACAGAGGAGGCGGGCCTTCCCAGCCTGTCAATCACCCAGCAAAGCACAGAGGAGGTGGAGCTTCCTGGCCTGTCAATCAATCACCCGGCAAAGAATAGAGGAGGCAAAGCTTCCTGGCCTGTCAATCACCCAGCATAGAACAGTGGAGGCGGGGCTTCCCGGCCTGTCAATCAATCACCCAGCAAAGAACAGAGGAGGCGGAGCTTCCCAGCCTGTCAATCACCCGGCAAAGAACAGAGGTGGCGAGGATTCCCGGCCTGTCAATCACCCAGCAGAGAACAAAGGAGGCGGGGCTTCCCGGCCTGTCAATCAATCACCCAGCAGAGAACAGAGGAGGCGGGGCTTCCTGGCCTGTCAATCACCCAACAAAGAACAAAGGAGGGGCTTCCCGGCTGTCAATCACCCTGCAGCCTGTCAATCACCCAGCAGAGAAGAGGGGAGGTGGGGCTTTTTGGCCTGTCCATCAATCAATCACCCAGCAAGGAACATAGGAGGTGGGGCATCCTGGCCTGTCAATCACCCAGCAAAGAACAGAGGGGGCGGGGCTTCCTGGCCTGTCAATCACCCAGCAGAGAACAGAGGAGGCGGGGCTTCCCAGCCTGTCAATCACCCAGCAGAGACCAGAGGTGGAGCTTCTTGACCTGTCAATCAATCACCCAGCAAAGAACAGAGGAGGCGGGGCTTCCTGGCCTGTCAATCACCCAGCAGAGAACAAAGGAGGCGGGGCTTCCCAGCTGTCAATCACCCAGCAGAGAACAGAAGAGGCGGGGCTTCCCAGCTGTCAATCACCCAGCAGAGAACAGAAGAGGCGGGGCTTCCTGGCCTGTCAATCACCCTGCAGCCTGTCCATCACCCAGCAGAGAACAAAGGAGGCGGGGCTTCCCGGCCTGTCAATCACCCAGCAGAGAACAAAGGAGGCGGGGCTTCCCAGCTGTCAATCACCCAGCAGAGAACAGAGGAGGCTCTGATAGCCCTAAATTAGGTTTTTTTAGGGAAAAAATAAATAAATAAAAAATGAGGAGCCTGGAAAATATTCCTGGAATTTATGGCCTCCACATTCTCACCCTCCAGCCTGGGCCCGGGGCCAGAGCTGGATCTGAAAAGCAGTGGCTGACCTTTCAAAAAATGCCATCGATTTTTGTGGGGATTTTTAAAAAATATATATATCTGTATGGATTTCAGAAAGGAAGGGAGAGAGAGACAGAAACATCCAGAAGGAGAGAGAGAATCGTGGATCGGCTGCCTCCCGCACGCCCCCTGCTGGGGACGGAGCCCGCCACCCGGGCCTGTGCCCTTGGCCGGGACTCGAACCCGGGACCTCCTGGTTCACAGGTCGACGCTCTATCCACTGAGCCACGCTGGCCGGGCCAGACACCAGATTTAGCTTCTTAGGATTCTTTCCCGTAATGAAGTCAGAAGATAAAAGTTGTCTCTTTCTGAGAGAGACCCGAGTCCAGAAAGGAAAACTAAAATGAAATAATAAAATAAAATAAAATAAAATAAAATAAAATAATTAAATAAAAAATAAAATAAAATCAAACAAAACAAAATACAATAAAATAAAATAAAACAAAGCAAAATAAAATCAAACAAAACAAAATAAAATAATAAAATAAAATAATAAAATAAAAATAAAACAAAATAAATAAAATAAAACAAAATAAAATCATACAAAACAAAATAAAATAAAATAATAAAATAAAATAAAATAAAACAAAACAAAATAAAATAAAATAATAAAATAAAATAAAATAATAAAATAAAATCAAACAAAACAAAATAAAATAAAATAAAATAAAACAAAATAAAATAAAATAAAACAAAATTAAACAAAATAAAATAAAATGGAACAGCAGCCCTGATGGGTGTGGCTCAGTGGGTAGAGCGTCGGCCTGCGGACTGGAGGGTCCCGGGTTCGATTCCCTGTCAAGGGCATGGACCTTGGTGGCTGAGGGCACATCCCCAGTGGGGGGCGTGCAGGAGGCAGCTGATCCATGATTCTCTCTCCTCATGGATGTTTCTCTCTGTCTCTCTCCCTCTCCCTTCCTCTCTAAAAATCAATAAAGTATATTTTTTAAAAAGGCCAAGTTTTGACATTTGAAACAGCGTAAAACGTATGCTGATCATTGATCTACATTCCCAACAAATAAAAAAAAAATAAAAATAAAGAAAATACTCCAATCTATTCACGTGAACGGTTAGTGATCACCGGTGACCCTCATTGATCTGCCTCAATCGCTGATCCGATATGGTTTCTGTTCTGGGATCCCGGTGACCATTAGCAGAGGGCTGGTGTCAGGGCCTGATGCATGTCGGGCATGAATTTCTTTAGGAGGAAAAGAAAATTACAAAAAAGAATGTTCCCCCCGCAACCCCCAAGAAAACTATTTCCAGCCCTGGCCGGTGTGGCTCAGTGGAGATAGATAGATAGATGATAGATACATAGATAGATAGATAGATAGATAGATAGATAGATAGATAGATAGATAGATAGATAAAGATAGATGATAGACAGGTAGATAGATGATAGAAGGATGACAGAGAGACAGATAAATAGACATGTGCATGGATAGATAGATAGATGATAGATAGATAGGTAGGTAGGTACTTAGGTAGGTAGATAGACAGACAGACAGACAGATAGATAGATAGATAGATAGATGATAGATACATACATACATACACACATACATAGATGATAGAGATAGATAGATGATAGATAGATAGATAGATAGATGATAGATAGATAGATAGATAGATGATAGATATATGGATGGATGGATGGATGGATGGATGGATGAATAGGTAGATAGATGATAGATAGATAGATAGATAGATAGATGATAGATAGTGATAGATAGATGATAGATATATGGATGGATGGATGGATGGATGGATGAATAGGTAGATAGATGATAGATAGATAGATAGATAGATAGATGAGATAGATAAATATAGGTAGGTAGGTAGATAGATAGATAGATAGATATAGATAGATGATAGATAGGCCACTCAGTGTGTGTGTGGATGGATGGATAGATAGATAGATAGATAGATAGATAGATAGATAGATATAGATGATAGATATATGGATGGATGGATGGATGGATGGATGAATAGGTAGGTAGGTAGGTAGATAGATATAGATGATAGATAGATAGATAGATACATGAGATAGATAAATATAGATACATAGATAGATGATAGATAGATAGATAGATAAATATAGTTGATAGATAGATAGATAGATAGATAGATATAGATAGATGATAGGCCACTCAGTGTGTGTATGGATGGATGGATAGATAGATAGATAGATAGATAGATAGATAAATAGATTAGAGGCCCGGTGCATGAATGCGTGCATGGGTGGGGTCCGGCCGGCCTGGCCAGGGGGCGGGGACGTGGGCGGTCGGCCGGCCTGCCTGCCGGTCGGACTCCCGGTCGAGGGGACCCTGTGCCTCTGAGCCTTTTATCCTACAGGACGGACAGGGGGCGGCCGGACGGTTCTGCGTTCATTGATCGCCCTCCTCCTCCGGCCGCTCCGTGTATACACATACACATGTACCTGTGTGCTATACATATATGTAGCACGCCCACAGACACACACCTGTATGTAAGTCACCTACATTATTTGGGTAACAGAATACTGATCTTGTCATCTGAAAAAACATAGATAGATATAGATATATAGATTGATATATAGATATAGAGATAGAGATAGAGATAGAGATAGATATAGACATAGACATAGACATAGACATAGACATAGACATAGACATTGATATAGATATAGATATAGATATAGATATAGATATAGATATAGATATAGACATAGACATAGACATAGACATAGACATAGACATTGATATAGATATAGATATAGATATAGATATAGACATAGATATAGATATCGGGATATAGATATAGATATAGACATAGACATAGATATAGACATAGACATAGATATTGATATAGATATAGATATAGACATAGATATAGATATCGGGATATAGATATAGATATAGATATAGACATAGACATAGATATAGACATAGACATAGACATTGATATAGATATAGATATAGATATAGATATAGATATAGATGATGTAGATATATAGATATAGATATAGACATAGACATAGATATAGACATAGACATAGACATTGATATAGATATAGATATAGATATAGATATAGATATAGACATAGATATAGATATCGGGATATAGATATAGATATAGACATAGACATAGATATAGACATAGACATAGATATTGATATAGATATAGATATAGATATAGATATAGATATAGATGATGTAGATATATAGATATAGATATAGACATAGACATAGATATAGACATAGACATAGACATTGATATAGATATAGATATAGATATAGATATAGATATAGATATAGATATAGATATAGATGATGTAGATATATAGAAATAGACATAGACATAGATTAGATATAGATTAGATATAGATATAGATATAGATATAGATATAGATATAGATATAGACATAGATATAGATATAGACATAGACATAGATATAGATATAGATATAGATATAGATATAGATATAGATGAGATAGAGATAGAGATAGAGATGAGATAGAGATAGAGATAGGTATAGGTATATAGATATAGATTATATAGATATAGATATAGACACAGACACAGACATACATTTGCAATGAACGCTTTTAGTGAAATTCTTTCTGGGGGGACACATTTTTAAAAATGCGGATTTTTTCCTTTTTCTCTTTTCTTTCTTTTCTTTCTTTTCTGCAACCGTGGCCCCCGAGCCTGTCCGAACCCCCAAGCTCCCTCTCCACCCCCCACCCCCCGCCCCGGAGAGAGAAACGGACCCTGACCGCGTCCCCACCACATCCCGCCCTGCTCAGCGGCCAAGCGTACCCCAGCCTGCGCGCACCCCGAAAACAATGCAGGTTCCTGTGCTCATCTCTGCAACTCGAGACGTCTCTCTCCAACCAGGGGGTCCCCTCCCCGCCCCCCCAAAATGCCTTACGCCTGAGCTTCCCCCTCCCGTCACCCCCAGACAGCGCAGCCCCCCAAAACTGCCAGACACCCCAAAATCTCCTCGGGATACGCAGGTCTCCCCAAACTTTTTATTTCCCCTTTCTCTCTCCTCCCCGCCCCCCAATCCGCATCCCCTCCAATCGGGGTTCAGTGCTGAGCCCCCCCCAAGACAGCTGGCACCCCCTCTTTCTCCCTCCTCCCCCTCCCTGCACCCCAAAGAGAACGCAGCCCCCCCCCCCCCCAGGCGCAGGGGAAGCTGGGAATTCTCTCCAAACGCATAAGCGGGGAGGGGAGGGGACCCCCGAAAACCAGTAACCCCCCAAAAACAAAGAGCAAACAGAAAATAGAGAAAAAAAGAAGAAATAAAACACAGGAGACGCATCCACACTACCCCCTGGTGGTGTGGATTGGCCGAAGCAACCCCAGCTTGGCCCTGGGGTCCATGGCCCCCAAAACAGAACAGCCCCCCCAAACGCCCCCAAGTCCCCCCATCCCACAGACATGAGGTGCCAAGCACAGGAGGAGAGAGGTTGGGGGTGCCCTCTCCATGCACCCCCAGACCCGGCCCGGCCAAAGGTACGGGGTCTATGACACCCCCAAAACAGAACAGCCCCCCAAAAAACTCCCCCGCACCTCAAGACGCGGCCCAGCCAAAGGGGGGGACCTGGACCAGCCAGGGGTGGAACTGGACCAGGCAAAGGGGGGTCAATGGTTCCCCAAAAAAGCAGAACAGCCCCCCCAAACGCCCCCAAGTCCCCCCATCCCACAGACATGAGGTGCCAAGCACAGGAGGAGAGAGGATGGGGGTTCCCTCTCCATGCACCCCCAGACCCGGCCCGGCCAAAGGTACGGGGTCTATGACACCCCCAAAACAGAACAGCCCCCCAAAAAAAACTCCCCCGCACCTCAAGACGCGGCCCAGCCAAAGGGGGGGACCTGGACCAGCCAGGGGTGGAACTGGACCAGGCAAAGGGGGGTCAATGGTTCCCCAAAAAAGCAGAACAGCCCCCCCAAACGCCCCCAAGTCCTCCCATCCCACAGACATGAGGTGCCAAGCACAGGAGGAGAGAGGATGGGGTGCCCTCTCCATGCACCCCCAGACCCGGCCCGGCCAAAGGTGGGGTATCGATGGCCCCCCAAAACAGAACAGCCCCCCAAAAAACTCCCCCGTGCCCCCAGACCCGGTCCAGCCAAAGGGGGGGACCTGGACCAGCCAAGGGTGGAACTGGACCAGGCAAAGAGGGGTCAATGGTTCCCAAAAAAAGCAGAACAGCCCCCAAAAAAACTCCCCCGTGCCCCCAGACCCGGCCCGGCCAAAGGTAGGGGGTCTATGACACCCCCAAAACAGAACAGCAACCCCCAAACTCCCCCGCACCTCAAGACGCGGCCCAGCCAAAGGGGGGGACCTGGACCAGCCAGGGGTGGAACTGGACCAGGCAAAGGGGGGTCAATGGTTCCCCAAAAAAGCAGAACAGCCCCCCCAAACGCCCCCAAGTCCCCCCATCCCACAGACAGGAGGTGCCAAGCACAGGAGGAGAGAGGTTGGGGGTTCCCTATCCATGCACCCCCAGACCCGGCCCGGCCAAAGGTACAGGGTCTATGACACCCCCAAAACAGAACAGCAACCCCCAAACTCCCCCGTGCCCCCAGACCCGGTCCAGCCAAAGGGGGGGACCTGGACCAGCCAAAGAGGGGATCAATGGGCCCCCTAAAACAGGACAGCCCCCCCAAACGCCCCTGTGTCCCCCCCAATCGCGTTGGAATGGGGAGCCAAGCTCAGGTGGAGAGAGAGGATGGGGTGCCCTCCCTGCAGTGCCCCCACATCCCGGCTGCTCCCTGCACCCCCTCCCCCGCCGGGGACCCCAAAAGAGCCGCCTGGCGGCTCCCGAAATAAACAGCCAAAAAAAAATGATATAAAGACAGAAAATGCCACCTGTGAAGGCCAGGGGATGCGCCCAGATCCCCATCCTCCTCCTCCTCCTCTTCCTCCTCCTTGTCCTCCTCCTCCTCCTCCTCCTCCTTCTCCTCCTCCTCCTCCTCCATCTCCTCCTCCTCCTCCTCCTCCTCCTCCTCCTCCTCCTCCATCTCCTCCTCCTCCTCCTCCTCCTCCTCCTCCTCCATCTCCTCCTCCATCTCCTCCTCCTCCATCTCCTCCTCCATCTCCTCCTCCTCCTCCTCCTCCATCTCCTCCTCCTCCTCCTCCTCCTCCTCCTCCATCTCCTCCTCCTCCTCCTCCTCCTCCTCCATCTCCTCCTCCTCCTCCTCCTCCTCCCATCTCCTCCTCCATCTCCTCCTCCTCCTCTCCTCCTCCTCCATCTCCTCCTCCTCCTCCTCCTCCATCTCCTCCATCTCCTCCTCCATCTCCTCCTCCTCCTCCTCCTCCTCCTCCTCCATCTCCTCCTCCTCCTCCTCCATCTCCTCCTCCATCTCCTCCTCCTCCATCTCCTCCTCCTCCTCCTCCTCTCCTCCTCCTCCATCTCCTCCTCCTCCTCCTCCTCCTCC
>NW_028182225.1:0-46900 GCF_964339955.1 Pipistrellus hanaki | reverse complement strand
GCCCCGGGAGCGAGCACACGGCCCCCGGGCTGCTGGTGCGGGACTCTGTCCGGTGCACCTGCCAGTCCTCCCCCTCGCGGCCCCGCCAGGCCCCGGGGAGCCGAGCTGAGCGACGGAGGGCCACGGAGATGGGGCTGAACACGCTGTGAGCTACAGCCCGGCCCAGGGGACACGCACCTCGCTCCTGGGACCGCTTGTCTTTTCCGCCGAGAAATAAACTGTCCTTCCCAAGTGCGGCTCTGTGTGCCACTGCTCCACCTGCAGGCTCCGAGCCAGCGCCCCCCAGCCGCTGCGGGGGCGCTTCACCCGGAGGCCGGCGAGGAGCCGGGAGCGGGAGCCAGCTGAGGCCGGGCTAGGGAGGCCTCTGCCCCAAGTCCAGGGTGACAGCCTGAGGCCGAGACCTCCCTGAGGTGCTAGACCTGAGCCAGAGCACAGGGCGGGAGGGAGGGACACAGCCCCGGCCTGGGCCTCTGGGGGTGCCTGCATCCTGCGGGCCCTCTGCCCTCAGCCGAGGAGCCCCCAGCAGGCACAGCCTCCATCCAGTCTTTCCTTCAGCCTCTATCCAGTTCACAGGTCCCTGTCTGAGCCCCCCGCGGGCACAGGTCCCTGACCAAGTCCTCCTGCACGGGCTGCCGCCATTGTGGTCCAGTTGCCGCTGTGGGAGGGAACGGGGAGCTCCTCACTTTCTCCACCCCCCAAGTGACATGTGAACCCCAAGAAACAGGCCTGTCCACTGGGAGGGGCTCCGGGCCAGGGGGACCTGGCTGAGCTTCTGCTGTGGTCTGAGAGGCTTTGGGGACACGGAGGGGGGACAGAGGAACATGGATGGGACACGGATGGGTGAACACAATGAGGGACACGGATAGGAGTACGTGGATGGGGAGACACAGATGGGGGAACACAAATGAGGGAAACAGATGGGGGACATGGTAGGGATACATGAATGGGGGACACGGATGGGGGGTCATGGATGGGGTAACACAGATGGGGGCACAGTTGGGGGACATGGATAAGGGTACATGGATGGGGGAACATAGATGGGGACATGGATGGGGACATGGATGGGGGACACGGATAGGGGTACATGGATGGGGAACATATGAGGGACACAGTTGGGGACATGTCCAGGTGAAGTTTCCTGGATCCTTCACCCAGTCTTTGGGGAAGACCCTGCTCCTCCTTCCTCCAGTTCACAGCCGAGTGAGGGACATGGCAAGGTGCAAGTGTTACAGCGTGAACTGATGACACTTGACGTGAAGCCTCGTGCAGTCTAGAAGCCAGCAGACACACCACACAGAGGGCTACCCTGGCTCTCTGTGGCCCTCCGGTGCCTGTCCCTGAGTTCCTGCCCCTGAGGCCCTGCCCTAGGGCCCTGCCCCTGAAGCCCCGCCCCGCCCCTGAAGTTGCTTTTCCGCTGGGAGGTTTTGGGCTGCGCAGAGGCAGGCGCTCAGGCTGCTTCTGCTCAGTTGAGTTGTGGCAGTTCATAGCTTCCCAGGAATCAGCTAAGCTAAGCTGTCAGCTGTACTGGCATAAAAATCCATTATTGCCCCCTGGCCTGACTCAGTGGGTGAGCGTCGACCTATGAACCAGGAGGTCACGGTTCGATTCTCAGTCAGGACACATGTCTGGGTGGCAGGCTCCATCCCCAGTGTGGGGCATGCAGGAGGCAGCAGCTCTATGATTCTCTCTCATCACTGATGTTTCTCTCTCTCTCTCTCCCTTCCTCTCTGACATCAAGAAAAAACTCCACGAGAATTTTTTTAACATCTGTAGACTCTCTCTGTGGCCATGTTCCATCTTATTCTTTTTTAAAAAATTGATTGATGAGAGAGAGAGAGAGAGAGAGAGGGAGAGAGGGAGAAGAGGGACCATGGACTGGCTGCTCCCCGCGACCTCTGAGGCAGGAGGTCGGGAGGAAAGTGGAGGCCAAGGCCCTGTCTGGGGCAGTGACAAGGTTGCGATGCAGCTGCCCTGGGGGCTTTTCCAGAGCTTTCCGGACCTCAGCCTCAGGCCAGGGGCCCGGGGAACCCTGTGGGACCCTGGCCCCTATGTGTCCCTCCGCTCTGCTTGGTGCCTGTTCTCAAGCTGGCGGCTGAGCCCAGGATGTGGGAGGGTAGAGGCAGAGGCACAGGTGCCAGAGCGGAGCAGGAAGGCAGGGGGGCTGGGGTGGGCCCAGGCCTGTGGGGAGGGGTGGACACAGGGAGGGTGTGGAAGGGGTGCTGGGGAGGCCACGGGGCTGGCGGGGCCTCTGGCACCATCTCCCTCTCAGGGCCTCAGTTTCCCTGCCTGCAGGAGAGGAAAGCGGAGCCAGGTGATTGCTTAGGTACTTTCCTTCCACCAGAGACTGTGGCCCCGGGGCGCCACCTGCTGGCTGCGCTCGGAAGTGTCCCCCAGCCCCATGTGGCTGTGTAAGCACAGATGGG
The DNA here is from genome assembly GCF_964339955.1 of Pipistrellus hanaki. NCBI lineage: Eukaryota > Metazoa > Chordata > Mammalia > Chiroptera > Vespertilionidae > Pipistrellus > Pipistrellus hanaki. The sequence continues at coordinate 44,477 of NW_028182225.1, read as the reverse complement.
ACCCAGGGATCCTGGCTCCCCCTGTCTGACCCCAGGGGGCTGGGAGGAGGGGTCTGCTCCTGCTGTCTGCCCGCCTTCCTGCCCGCTTTCCTTAGAGCACAAGTGTCAAACACAAGGCCCGCGGGCCAAATCCAGCCCGCCAGGCCTTGCAATGTGACCCGCACCGCGCTGTCATCACTGCACTCCGCTGTCAGTTTATGACATTGTCAGTTTATGACTGTTCAGTAAACCATTCGGCCCGCGATTTAGGCTGGATTTTAGATTTTGGCCCCTTCTATGATTGAGTTCGACACCCCTACCTTAGAGGATCACTGACGCCCGGGAGTCTGGGCGCCCGGGGGTGCGTCTAACAGGAGACCGAGGACTTGGGGACGCGGGTCTGGGGGCCTTGCTGGAAGAGGTGGCACCGGCTTTGACCTGAGGCTGGAGGAGGCCAGCTGTGAGGGAGAAGCCCAGGCGATCTGTCAGGACTTGGGGGTTGGGCATGGCGGGCGTGGGGGCGACGGGCCCTGAGAGCTGAAGGTGCCCCGGGGCGCCCTGGCGGGCGGGCTGGGACAGAGCGCACTGCCACCTTCTTCAATACTCCCCTGGCTGCAGTGCGGAGGCCGGACGCCAGGAGGCGGCAGTGGACGCAGAGCCCCGGGCGGGGGCTCCGCAGGAAGGAGGTGGGGGGTCGGCTGGAGGCCTGAGCAGCGCAGGCTGAGCGGAGGTCTGACTGCGGACACACCCGCAAGGGGCAGGGGGTCCTGGGGGTAGAAGGCGGGGCGGTGATGGCAGTGGGAGCCAAGGCGGGCTGGGGCGATCCACAGAGCGAACGAAGGAGTGAATGAAGGAGGGCCCCCCCACCCCGCTTCCCGAAGCCCGGCCTCCTCCCGGGCGCTGGCCGAGGTGCTGAAACCGCGGCGCCCGCGACTCTGAGCCTGGGCCTGGGCCTGGGCCTGGGCCTCCGGCGCGAGGAGCTGGTCCGGGTGGGCAGCGGGCAGGAGGGCAGTGGGCTGGCTGAGTGACCCATCTCCAGAGGCAGGCCTGGCCCTGCTGGCCCCTCTCTCTCCCCCCGGGACAACCCTTTCCCTCAGGGACTGAGGGCTGACCATCCTCTGCACCTGCTCCTGCCCCGGCCCTTCGGAAGCTCCCAGGTCACACCCTTCAGGCTGGCGCCCAGGAGAGAGGACACAGCAGAACCAGGGGTGGTAGCCTCGGGGCAGAGCCTGGGGTGAGTCTCGCAAGTTACTCCCTCACTCCGTGCCTCAGTTTCCTCATCTGTAAAATGGGGCTCAGGGTAATACCCCTGGCGGATGGGACTGCCCGGCAGCAGATGCCCTTGAAGGAGGATTGGTATGGTGACAGCACCCCGTCCCGCTGACACCTGCCCTCAGCGCTGCGGGGTGGGGGCAGGGGCACAGCCTGAGCAGGGTGGCTTCCCTTCGAGGCTCGCCAGGCTGTGGCCGCCGGCTGCTCCCCTAGGCACCCTACCCCACCCTCCAGGAGCGGTGTGACGGGCCTGGTGAGCGACAGCCCTGGGAGCACCTTAAGATGAGGGCGAAGGTCTCACCCGCCCACCTCAGGGGCCGAGGATGGGCCATACCCAGTGTGGTCCTGGCTCGGGGCCTCGGGCACTCACTGTGCGGCAGCCTGGGCACGCCGAGCCTCCCTAGCTCCTCCCCAGACCCTCCTGCCGTTCTGTTAGACACCGCAGCACGGCGGGAAGGAAGGTCCCCCGGAGCCCCGCCCCCCTCTCCCCTCTCCCCGGGGCAGGGCTCTCTCAGGCTCCGCGTCGCTGCCGGAGAGGGGCCGGTCATGGGCACATTGTGTTTGGGGCGACTTTGCAGAGCCCTGGTGTGTTTTTAAATTCCTCACCCGCGATTATTTGAGATCCCCACTGGTTTTTAGAGAGCGTGGGAGAGAGAGGGGAAGACAGAGAAATATCGATGTGAGAGAAACACAGCGATGGGCTGCCTCCTGCATGCGCCCCAGCCAGGGTCTGGGCCGGGAGGAGCCTGCACCGGAGGTCGTGCCCTTGACCCCAACAGCGCCCAGGACCCTCCAGTCCGCTGGCCGGAGACCAGCCCTGGCTTTGGACCTGTGTCCACTTTGTCCATTTCCCTCCGGCCCAGGTTCCCACCGTCGCAGTGTGACTGCTGCCAGGTCTCCTCCCATGGGCACTGTGGGCGCGTGGGGTCCCCTTCCCAGCTCCCCATTTCCAGGCTGGAAGGCCGGTTCCTTCCTGGAAACTGGCAGGGTAGGCCCAGGAGGGGCTGACTGCGTGTGGAGTGCATGTGTATGTGCGTGTGTGTATGTGTATGTGTGTGTATGTGTATGTGTGTGTATGTGTGTGTGTGGGGGGGTCCCGGATGTCCCCGGCAGGTGGGGAGGGGTAAGAGGACTCTCTCCCCAGGCCTGTGCAGGAACCTGACCCTCCAGCCCCGTGTCCCCTGCCCTCCCCAGGTGTCGCCAGGGGCTGGCTGGGAGGCGAGTCCAGCTGTTAATGGGTCTGAGCTGGGGGGAGGTTCGCCTCAGTGCTCAGGGCCTAGATTTCCCTGGGGGCAGCTCTGGGAAATTAAATGTTCAAAATGGCCCTGTGATGCTTTAATCAACCTGCTGAGACGCGGCGGCCCCTCCCAGGGCACCGGGTCCTGGAGGGAGGCCCCTCCCCCAGGCTCGGGCTCAGGGGCGGGAGGAGAGGGGGTCGGGACAGGCTCCTGGGTGCCAGCGGCAGGAGGAGGGAGGAAGGTGTGGGCCCAGGTTGGCCTCCAGGAGCCTAGCTCCTCCCAATCCAGACCAGAGGGGCCGGCAGGGGCGGCGGAAAGGGGCAGGGAGGAGGGAGAATGAGGGGACCTCCCTATGGCTTGTCCTGATCTCTGCCCCAGGCTAGGGGTGGCACTCGCTCCTGACCCAAGGCTGGGGGTGGGAGGGGGGGAACTCTGTGGCCCAGGATGTGTTTATGATGAGCTGGTGTGTGTGTGCGAGGGGGAAGAAGGGAGGTGGGGAGCGGGGAGGAGGGGGGTGTGGAGATGCTGTCACTTGGGGGAGTCAGGGGAGGATCCCGGTGAGTAGGGGCGAGGTAGGGAGGTTCCATGGCCCTCCCTAGGGGCCAGGACGGGTGCAGCCATAGCACCCAGCCAAGCTGTCCTGTCCTGACCTCCGGCGCCCTTTCTCAGTCTTCTCTGCGCCTGGCCTTTTACGCACAGGCCCCACCAAGGCCCAGCTCCCCCGGGAGTGTTCCCCGACCCTTCGCTCCCCACACCTTTCCCCGGGCCTAGTTTATTTAGGGGACCCGCCGCTATGCTCCGCTCTCCCCTAGCAGGCGGCTGGCGCTCTCCGCCTGTGCCCGCAGGGGGCGCCTGTGAGCACAGGAGACCGGCGGGCACAGCGCGCGCAGCAGGAGCGGGGTCCCGGCCTGAGTGTGCAGCCGGGCAGGCAGCGCGCCCCGCTGGTCACTCCGACCTGATGTGGCCGCGCCAGGAGCCTGGGCCGAACCCTCGAGCCGCAGGGATTCGCGGGGCGGCCCGAGGGTCCGGGTCCAGGGCTGCAGGTGGCGGCGGGATGGGGTTTTGGAGTGTTGCACAGCTGGGCAGAGGTCCCACTGCGCTGCTCTGGGTCCTGGGGGCGGGTGTGTGTGTGTGTGTGTGTGTGTATGTGTGAGGCGGGCCTTGGGGTCCCTAGGCCGAGGCTCGGCGTGGTGCGGGGCTGACAGGGGCTGAGTGGGAGCTCAAGGTCACTGTGCTCCGGACACGTCTGCAGGGCCTGGGACCCGGAGGCCCGGGGACTCCGGGACTGATTGGAGGGGGTGGGAGAGCGAAGGGGAGGGGGACGGGCATGCGATACGCCCCCTGTCGGCAGAGGCTTCCGGCGCCCCGCTCAGCAGCGCGCCCACCGCCCTCCCGGAGCCGCGGGGCCGGGCACCAGGAGGGGCGTGCGGGGCGGGGGATGCGGACCGGCGGACCCGCAGCGAGCGCGGGCCTCGCCCCTCCGGCTCCCGTCCTCGGGCGCGTGCCGGTGCCTGGCGCGCCGCGGGCGGAGGGGGCGCTGTGGGCCGGCGGGCGGGGCGGAGCGCGGGGGCGCGCGGCGCGGGCGGAGGAGCGGCCTGGCGGTGGCCGTGCGCTGTGCGGGGGGGCGGCGGCGGGCGGGAGGAGGCGCGGCGGCGGCGGCGGCGGCGGCGGCGGCGGCGGCGGCGGCGGGCGGAGCCGGGAGGAGCCGGGAGCCTCCGCGTGCTCCGCTCCTCATGGCGCTGCCCGGGCCGCCCGAGCAGCCCCGCGGCGCGCCCCGCCGGGCGCCAGGCCTGCTGGAGATGGGGGCGCTGTGCCTGGACTCGGAGATCGTCCTGGGCTTCACCAGCCACCTCCTGCGGCGGCGCGCCAAGGTGAGGGCGCCCGCGGCTCAGGGCGCGGCGCGGGGACGGAGCTCCGGTCCGGGCGGGGGGCTCGGGCCCGCGCCCCCCATCGGTGCCGCCCGGCCCCCGTCCTCCCGGCTGCGTCCTGGGCCGGAGGCGGCTGGCCCGGGCGGGGACCGCGGCGCGGGGACTCGGGGTCCCGCCGCGCCGGGCTGGGCGGGCGAGGCGGGGAGACGGAGGCGGCTCCCCGTGCCGCGTGCACCCCGGCATCTGCGGGGCTGTGTCCTGGCCCTGGGGACCCGGGTGGGCTGGGAGCGTGTGCTCCCCCGAGCGCCGCGGCGGTGCATGTGGGCGACCGAAGTTGCGGGTGTGGCCCGCCCAGGTCTTAGGACGGGGCTCCGGGCCGGTGTCTCCAGGAGCGCATGTGGGCACCGAGTGTGTGTGAGTGTGAGTGTGTGTGTGAGTGTGTGTGAGTGTGAGTGTGTGTGTGTGAGTGTGTGTGAGTGTGTGTGAGTGTGTGTGTGTGAGTGCGAGTGTGTGTATGTGTGTGTGTGTGTCTGTGTGTGAGTATGTGTGTGTTTGTGTGTGTGTGAGTGCGTGTGTGAGTGTGAGTATGTGTGTGTGTGTGTCTGTGTGTGAGTATGTGTGTGTGTTTGTGTGTGTGTGTGAGTGTGTGTGTGTGTGTGTGTGAGTATGTGTGTGTGTGTGTGTCTGTGTGTATGTGAGTGTGTGTCTGTGTGTGAGTATGTGTGTGTGTGTGAGTGTGTGTGTGTGAGTGTGTGTGAGTGTGTGTGAGTGTGTGTGTGTGTGGGTTGGGGGCCCAGAGCAGGGGGCGGTGCTGTCAGCAGGCAATGGGGTGGGGGCAGCACAGTGGTGGGGTGTCCGGGCACCGGGTCCGGTGCTGCTGCCGCCTGTTGTCCTCGGCGGGGCTGTGTGGACACGGAGCTCCCGGCCAGGCTGGGCGGTAAGGGGCGGGAGGCGGTGGCCCTCACTGTGGCGTGGGGAGCCCCTGCCCACAGTGTCCGCCCCCCACCCCCCGCCGCGGACAGGCCGGAGACCCCTGGGACGCCTCTCCGGGGAGCGCTCTCAGCAGAGGGGCGGGGGCGGAGCCAGGGAGGAAGGCGGCTCCGGGGGGCGCGGAGAGGCGAGCGCCGCCCGCGAGCGCGCGGGTCTCTGTGCGCGGGGAGCCGGCCCCCAGCCCCGGCCGGAGCGCTCCGCGCCCTGGAGCGGCGGCGCCGGCCCCGCTCCAGCCCGGCGGCCGGCAGGGGGCGCTCGCGGCACGGGAAGGCGGCACCCGGCCCGCCCAGCCCGGCCGGGTTTCGGGCGGACCGGAGCGGGGACCGGGACCCCGCCGCCTGGGACGGCGGCCGCTCCGCGGGCTGAGCCGGAGCGCGAGCAACTGGCCGAGCTCAGCGCCCATCTGCCGGCCGGCCGCGGACAACAGGTCCCGCGCAGCCCGGGCCGCCGCGCCCCGCCCCCCGCGCCCCGGGCGCAGCCCGCACCCGGCCTCCCGCACCCGGCCTCTCGCACACGCGCGGCCGCAGACACGCGGGACCCGGGACCCGGCCGGGGCAGCGCACGCCGCGGAGTCACTCGCCGCGCGTGGCCGGCGCCACGCGGAGTGCGTGCACCGGCTTCGCAGGAGGAGGCGGCTGGGGCTCTGGGGCCTGGGTTCGGCCCCTCCTCGTCCCGCCTCCTCGGTGACTTGGGAAGACCTCCCGGGCCGGGGCGCGGGGCGTGCGCTGCGCCTCCGCGGAGACTCGCAGACCCCGTGTCCCCGCAAAAGGGCGGGAAGGCGCCGGGGCGGGCGCGTCCGCGGGTCTGAGAGCGGCCCCGCCCGCCCCGGGCCTCGCCCCGCCCAGCCGGCCCGGCCGGAGGCGGTGGGGTCCTGGGGCGGGAGGGGCGCGCGCGGGGCGGGGTCCCCTCTCCTCCCACCCCCCGGCCCAGGGCAGGGGCGGGCGGGCCGTCCTCCCAGCGCCCCGCCCCCGGCCCCGCCCCGGCCCGGCCCGCCCGCCGCCCGCCGCCCGCGCGCTCCCCGCCCGCCACTCCGCCGCCCGCGCCGCCAACTCCGGAGCGGCCGCGGGCCATGGGGGCGCCGCCGGGCCGGGGCCCGTAGCCGCGCGCCCGGACGCCATGGGCAGCCGCGGCGGCCCCCTGTGCGCGGCGCGCCCCGCGGTACGGGCCGGGCCGGGCCGGGCGGGCGGGCGGCGGGCCGGGGGCGCCGCGGCGCAGAGTTCCAGACCCAGAGGCGGTCGCGGGGTGCGGGCGCCCGCTGGGGGCTGCGGGGCTCCTGCTGGGGGCTCCCCCTCCGGGCCCCTGGTGTGGGCGGCGGGCCCCAACTTTGCGGAGTGTCCCTGGCGGGCGGGGGGGGGGGGCGGTCGCGCCGGGACTGGGGTCCCCGAGCCGGGCTCACGGCCCCTCCGCACTCACTTCCCGCAGGTGGCGGAGACAGGCCCGGCCCGGGAGCCGCCGCAGCCCCTGGACCTGCCCCCCGGCAGGAGGCGGCCCGCCGGCCCCGCGCAGGACCCGTGCGGCAGCCGCCCTGCCCCCGAGGGCGCCGGGGCGGGCGCCGAGCAGGGCCACGCGGCCGGCGGCGGGGGCTGGTGCCGCCACTGCCACACGAAGCTCGCGGAGCTCAAGCGACAGGCCTGGAAGCTGGTCAGCGGGCCCGGGACGCCCCTCCGGGTATGTGACCCACCGTGCCCGGGTGTGGGCCGGCCCCTTCCCTCTGGGCCTCAGTTTCCCCGTCTGCAACCTCCTGTGGGAGTTGGGGGGTGGGTGGGGCGGGGGGGGGGCGTTGCTGCAGCTGGAGCCGGGTCAGTCTGGGGGGAGAGGGAAGGCGAGGGCAGGGACTCCCCCCAGGCGGGGCAGCTCCTGCCCTGCCAGCAGCGCGGTGTCCGGGTGATGGTGCCCTGGAGGCCTCTGTCCAGGGTCTGGAAGTTGCACAGCTGGGGCAGGAGGCTTGGAAAGAGAGGGTTCTCCCCCTGCCCCCTCCCTGCCTGGCCCCTCCTAGCTCCTTGGATGAGAATTGTGTGTGGGACACGCCAGCCATCTGGGAAGTGAGGGGCTGGGCCCCTGGCTTCCCCAGGCTTGGGTCTTGGGGTGGGGGTGGGGTGGGGGGCACCCTGCAGTCAATGGGCTCGCCGGGCCTTGGAAGGAGCGGGACTATTGTTCGAGGAACAATGCCCCCGGAAGTTGGCGAAGGGAAGGTGGGGGTCTGCAGAGGAAGCCCTTCCCGGCCTTCAGCCTGGGACGGAGGCCGGGCCCCAGTGAACTAAATATAGCTCCCCCGGAGGCCGGCGGGGCGTGTGTGTGTGTGTGTGTGTGTGTGTGTGTGTGTGTGAGAGAGAGAGAGACCCCGGAGTCCCCGGTGCCTGTGTGTCCCTGTGTGTCCCTGGTTGGGCAGGCCCCAGAGGCCTGCGGGGTGTGTGTGTGTGTGTGTGTGTGTGTGTGTGTGTGTGTGAGAGAGAGAGAGAGAGAGAGAGAGAGAGAGAGAGACCTCCGGAGTCCCGGTGCCTGTGTGTCCCTGTGTGTCCCCGGGGAGAGAGAGAGAGAGAGAGAGAGAGAGAGAGAGAGAGACCTCCGGAGTCCCGGTGCCTGTGTGTCCCTGTGTGTCCCCGGCTGGTCAGGCCCCTGGAGCAGGCGGGGTGTGTGTGCGTGTGAGACCCTGACTCCCGGAGTCCCCCGTTCCTGTGTGTCCCTGTGTGTCCCCACTGGGCAGGCCCCTGGGGCAGGCGGGTGGGGTGAGTCTGCCTCCTGCCCTGGGCTCTCTCAGTGGCAGGGGGCGGGGCCCTCGCCCGTCCTGGGTGGGCCGCACTCCCCCTCCGCGGTGACGGGGTGAAGCGGTGCCCAGCGCTGCCCAGGAGGCTGAGCCGGGCTGAAGGGAGCTGGCGGCCTCAGGCCCTCCGGAGGGCGTGCTCAGGGCACACTCCCAGGCCTGTCTGCCCCAAGCGTCCTGCCAGAGAGGAGGGGCTTCTGACGCAGCGGCTTTGCCTGGGCCCTGGGCCCCGGGCCAGCTGGTCCAGGGCGGGGGGTTCTGGTGGAGAGAGCTGCAGGCCACACCAGCCACTGGTCAATCCCAGGGTCCCTGGGGGGCGGGTGTCTGGTGGTCTCTCTCTGCAGACCTCCCCCTCCCCTGGCCGCTCCTGAGATCAGCCTTCCACACTGGTACGCCCCGGTGCCAGGTGGGTGCACCCCGCCCCTGCTCGTGGCCTGCTCACCGCTCACCCACCTCCCGCTCACCCACCAGGCAGACCGGGGCCCCAGGCTTTGTTCCTGCTCTGCAGCCCCTCCCCCGTTTCCTGTGTCAGGCGGGCAGCTCAGGGGCTGGTCTGGGAGTGCTGTCCACCCTGCAGGGTGCTGTGCGGGGCAGGGGGGCCCCTGTCCGCTGTTCGTCTAGGGAGGAGGGGGCAGGGCCACGGCCAGGGGGCGCTGAGGCACCTGGGCCACGGGGCCTGGGGGTGTGTCCCTGTCCCGCTGACCTGCAGCCTGCAGCCCGGCCGGCCTGCCCGGGGCCTCCTCAGGGAGGCGGGAGCGGGAGGCGTGTCCGGATGGACGGACGCACACGCAGCTGCCGCCGCTGGTGGGGAGGGAGGGCTGGGCAGCGGGAGGGGCGGGCCAGCACACAGGCCTGCTTCTAGGAGTTCCCTGGGGGCCTGGCGCGTCTCCTCAGGAGATGACTTCATGAGGCCAGCGCTCAGCCCAGGGGGCCTGTCAGCTCGCCGGGTCCCCGGTGTCCTGCGGGCTGCTGGGCTCCCGCTGCGGGGCGGCCCGAGAGGCCCAGGCTGGTCTCGGGGAGACCCCATGGGCCCCGCCCACCCTCCTGCCAGCACACCCGAGACCCTGGGCCTCCGTCTCCCTCTCTGTGCCCAGGACACAGGGGCATCCGCCGGGCAGGGCCCAGCACAGGCGGCGGCACCCCTGGCCCTTTGATGTGGCTGGAGGGTCTGTGACGGGCCTTTGGGGGCGAGGCGGGGCGGGCGCGGGGCGGGCGGGTGGGGGTGTGGATCAGAGTGGGCCTGGGTGCAAAGCCTTTGTCTCCTGTGCTCCCCGCCCGGTGCTCTCCGCCCGGTGCCTGCCTTGGTTTCCCCTTTGCCCCGGGGCAGCTGACCGCGGCAGGGGACCCAGGCCCTCTGGCCGCCTCTCTGTGACCTCACAGCACAGAGTCTGGGCCCCCACATGCACCCAGGCTCCCCCTCCAGCCCTTCCTCCTGCTCTGCTGAGTGCACCCCAGGGCAGCCCGGCCAGTCCAGCCCTCCCCCCCCCCCCCCCCCCCCCCCCCCGAGCTGCAGCCTGCTCCTGGCAGCATGGGGGCGGGTCCTGGGGGATCTGGTCCAGCTGCCACCCAGATGCACCCTCCTGGAGGCGGCTCCTCTGGAGCCCCGAGCAGTGACATCCACATCCGGCACAAGACAGGCGAGGTGTCAATACAGGTGCTGAATTGATTAGCGTCCCCCTGGGCAACGCGATCAATTCTCATTTAGATCAATTCTCATTTAGCGCTTTCGGGTCTCCCTCCCCCTCCCCCTCCCCCTCCGGGGTCTGGCAGGGGTCTCGTCCTGCTGCCCCGAGGTGCTGGCTGACCTGGCCTGGCCCTGGGGCTGGAGGCCAGGCCCCTCCTCCGCTGGCTCCGGGCCTGGCCTGGGGCTGGCGGTCCAGCAGCTGTCCGCTCCCCGGAGGCCTCCCCGGCCTCTCCACGCGCCCACTGCGGTTTCACCGGATTTCACCGGGGCGTGGCTGTGTGTGTGGTGGGGGGTCCTGGGCCTGCCGTCTGGTGGCTGTGGCCCAGGTGGGCAGGGGCGGCAGAGCCAGCTGGCCCTGGCCGCGTGCTGCCGGGCCGGTCAGCGTCCCCGCCCCCACCCCAGCTGCTTGGCGTCCGGCCTGAGCTGCACCAGCTCCGGGGACCACCCGGAACCAGGGCCGCGGGCCTGCCTTCGGCTCCGGGGCACCCGCCGAGCGGGTGCTGGCAGGCTCAGCAGCGGAGGTGTGAAGGGCGGCTCCCGGGGCTGCCGGGCAGGCTCCCAGCTGGCAGGGGACCGGGTGACTCAGCTGAGAGGCTCCGGGCTCCCAGGCCACTCGGGGGCCGGCCCTGCCTGGAGCGGGGCAGCTGGCCAGGCCCTGGCTTCCCCACCCGTGTGACCTCCGCCGGCCCCTCTCCAGCTGGGCCCCGCGTCCCCGGGACCCACCTTGTCCCCGGCTTCCTGTGCTCTCCTCATCTGTGGCTGGTCCCGGGCCTCGGGGTGAGGGCCGTGGGGGTGCCCTCTGGGCCTCAGCCAGGGCGGCGGTGGGGCCTCGGAATGCCAGGCGGGCGGGCGCTGCCAGGAGCTGGGTTCTTGGCCCAGGAGCCCAGCTGCCGTCGGCGGTGGGCTGAGCAGGGACCTGGGCTCTGACAGGCCTGGCTGTCCCTCTGCTGAGAGGAGGAGGTCAGGGAGGGAGGTCACCCCTGAACCTCAGGCTGCTCGGAGCCTGGCCTGGGGTTTGGGGATTTTTTTTCCGTTGTTTTTTGGGAAGAGTGTAGGGGAGGGAAGAGGGACAGAGAGGGAGAGAGGGAGAGAAACATCGATGCGATGCGAGAGAGAGACACATGATTGGTTGTCTCCCACACGCATCCCATCCTGACTGTGGCCCGGGATTGAGCCTGCAATGAGGTCCATGCCCTGGACCAGGAATGGACCCTGAGACCTGCTGACGCTCTAACCGCTGAGCAGCCAGCCAGGGTGAGCTGGGTCTTCTCTTAAATAGCAAGGAGTCTAGTTTCCATTTTCCTTTGCTGCCAGGAGGCTCACAGCTCCACCAGCCACGGCCTGTCTTTGTCCGTGGCCTGTCTCAGTGTCCGTGGCCTGTCTCTGTCCGTGGCCTGTCTCAGTGTCTGTGGAGCCCGTCCCTCCTGCTGGTGCTGATGAGGCTGTGGCCGAGGGTCCTGTCTTTAGTCCGTGCTGGGTCCCCGGAGCCGCCGCAGGCTCTGCCCAGGAGAGTGTGGGCACCATGGGTGTCCCCTCCTTTGGGGGAGGGGTGGGAGCTGATGCTGGGTCACCCCTGGTCAGGGTCCAGTGGCAGCGGCCGGGCGCCCAGGCCGGTCCTCCTTGTCCCCCCCAGGCTCTGCGCCCCGGGCCTCCCTCCCTCTCTCCTCCCCCCCGCTCCCCCGCACTGCCGCTGCTTCCGGGGTCTCAGCCTCAGTGAGAGCAGGTCCTTGGACTGACTGCCCCGGTTAGGGGCGCCCTCACGTCTGTGTCACCCGCGGCTGGGTGGCTTGAGGGCTGTCTTGGAAGTGCCTGGTGCTCTGTGGGCGGGGAGCGGCTCAGCCAGGCGCGGGGGCTGGCGGGTTCAGGGTGTTCATGCCCAGCGCCAGGCCAGGCCGCCGTGCCAGGCACTGGGCCTGCCTCTCGCCCGGCTCAGGGTGTGGGCTGCAGGATGGCCTCCCAGGGCCAGGTCCTCCGGCCCCCTCGGTGCCAGGCCACAGCCCAGCACCGGCTCCGGGACCCCACCAGCCCCATACCCTGGGCCTGTCCAAACCAGGGTGCGTCGGCCAGCCATCTCAGCGTGCCCCCCACCATGGCCGCCCTCGGCTCAGCCAGCCCTCCCGGCTTGTCCCTGGGGTCCGCTCCTTGGCCCCATCCCTTCCTCCGCCTCCTACACTTTGAGCTCCAACTCTGCTGTGTGGCCCGAGCCAAGTGTCAGCCTTTCTGAACCCCCATCTGCCAAGGGGGCATGCTCCAGGCAGCCAGCAAGTGGGGCAGTTCCCAGGGGGGTGGGTGTCTGAGGGGCCGTGGGAGCCGGGGGCAGCCTGGCGGTGGGTGATGGGTGGTGCCAGCCCCGGTGGAGGGAGTCTGCTGATGCCATGTCAGACGGGGTCAGGCTCACACCCCGCGCCCACGGTGCTGGGCTGAGGTGAGTCTGGTGAGTCCAGGCCCGAAACACGCCGAGCCCTCCCCGGAGCGGCGGGGTCCCCGGGAGGCCAGCCCCTGCCCCCTCCCCCTCCTCGTGAGGCCTGGGCTCTGGCCTGCAGCTCCGGGCCTTCAGTGCATGGGGCAGAGGACAGGGGCCCCATTGAGGAGAGGGGTCTCAATGCACCAGTGTGAGCCCTGCGCGCCCGGCCGGCTGGCACAGGGCCGTGGGGACGGTGCTGGTCAGTGCTGGGCGGGCTGGGCGGTGCCCCCTGGCAGAGAGGGAGCCTGGGTCAGCCCCGGGCCCAGGCTGAGGGGCTGGGATGTGGGACAGGGCGCCTGGCTGTGGGCAGGGCGGCCGCTGTGGGTCTCTGGGTCCGTGGAACCGGCCTCGGGCGGGCTGGGAGGGAGGTGAGATGCCGGTGGGAGGGAGGGGCCGGGGCCACAGGCAGGCGGTTTCCAGCTGGAAAACTGAGCCCTGACCCCTGACCTGCCCCAGCCCAGCCAGGCTGCACGCGACATCGGAATGTCCTCAGGCCTGGGCAGCAGTCAGGGGCGGGGCTGGCCGGGGCAGGGGTCCTTCCTGGACCTGTTGTCAACTCCGGAAGCAGCGGCTGCGGGGTCACTGCTGGCTCTGCTCGCTGTGCTGGGGGGAGGGGGGAGGGGGGCAGGGGCTGAGCTGGGGGGGAGAGGCAGGGGCTGAGCTGGGGGGAGGGGGGCAGGGGCTGAGCTTGTGGGGAGAGGCAGGGGCTGAGCTGGGGGGAGGGGGGCAGGGGCTGAGCTGGGGGGAGGGGGGCAGGGGCTGAGCTTGGGGGGAGGGGGCAGGGGCTGAGCTGGGGGGAGGGGGTAAGGCAGAGGGGCTCCCGGGGAGGACCCTAGCTTGGACCCAAGCTCACCCCCACCTGCAGGCTCACCCCCACCAGGGAGGGGCCCTGGGCTCGGGCACTCCTCCGGGCCGGGCACCCGGACCGTTTGCCCCCCAGGGGCCCTCCCTCTGGGTTCTGGGGCCCCCTTTCTAAAGACGGGGTGCCGGGATGGGAGAGGGTGTGCCACAGCCCTGAGGTCTCGGGCTTCTCTGAGTTGGGGAGCGGACCCCTCTATCCCACTCCGTGGCCTCGGTGGGGTGTGGTCAGCTCCAGGGGCTGACGGGCGGGCGGGGCCGGGCTGGAGGAGCGTCTGGCCAGCTGGGAAGATGGAGGGATCAGAGCAACTTAGAGAGCCAGGACCGGCTGGCTAGCACGGTCACTCAGGGGGCTGGCTCCCTAACACCGGGTGGCCTGGAGGTAGGGGTGCACGAGGCTTAATTGAATCAAATTAAGAAAAACATTCTCAAATGCGAGTGAGATATCTGCTCAGTCAGGTCACAGGGAGGAGATGAGGAGTAACATTTGCAGCGGTGATGACTTTTTCTGAGGTGCCGGCCTCCTGGGGGGTGGGAGTTTGGGGGATTAGGGGTGGGGATGGGTGCCGGGCCCACCCTGCGGGGCACTGCCCGGCCTGCCCGGAGGCTCAGGGTGGGCTCACATGTCCCAGGCAAGTCTGGGGGGGGCGCTCTGAGTGTGGCCTGAGACAAAGCGGGAGAGCTGGCCCTCCTAGGGCCGGGCCATAGCCAGGCCTGCAGCCAGGGGGGCCGTGCGGGGCTGGGCTTTGATCATGCCCCCCCCCCCCCCCCCCCGTGCCTGAGGCTGTCAGGGAAGGGCTGGTGGGAGCCGGCGGGGTGTGGGGAGACCAGGCTGCCCGGTCTGTCTTTCTGTGACGGTGCTCCCCACTCTCCAGGGCCTCTGATCAGTGCCCAGGCCTGGGGGGCGGGGCCTGCTGACAGCTGCTGTCTGAATTCCTCACACACAGCTGGGGGCGGGGGCGGGGGTGGGGGTGGGGGCGGGTGGGTGTGCTGCTCTGGCTTCCTGTCGCCTCCCCCGTGCCTGGCGGCTTGCGGTGGGCTCCCGGGTCAGCGCCCCGTCCTGCCTCCTCCCGGTGCCCTGTGGAGGGGGGCTGGGGCTCCCCTAGGGGCCGAGGTCCCCGAGACAGGCCGCGGCCGGGAACAATGGCTGCGGGGCCGGCGGGCAGGGGCTGGGCCGCCTTTCAAGTCGGGTTAATGGCTCTAGCAGGCACTTCCCCTCGCCCAGCCGCCACCGTGCCTCCCGCTGAGTGGAAAAACCAGAGTAATCAGAGCCAGGACCTGGGAAATGGGGGGCGTGCCGCGTCTGGATTCCATCTGGGGCCCCAGCCATTTCCATGCTCCCCCCCATGCTCTCGCCCCCTCCTGCCTCTCCCCACGGCGGCCGCAGGGAGGGCCACTGCTCCCAGCCAGGCTCCCGGCTCCCAGAGGCTCCGGCCCGGCCTCCCAGGCCTCCCCGTGGCCCGGTCAGGCTCCGAGGGGGGTGTGTGTAGGGGCCCTGGGCCCTCTGTGGCCAGCAGGGCAGCTGGGCTCGCGGGCCATCGCTCGGGGGTGTGGCCAGTGGTGAGCAGGGTGCCTGCGGCCAGGGAGGAGGGAGGCCGGGGCTGCGGTGGGGGGAGGGCCCGGGGCCCCGGGTCCGGGCCAGGGGCCGGGTGGGCCACGAGGCGGCCAGCTGGCCGACTGGGAGACGGGCCGCCTTCAGGATCCGTCTGCTGGGTCAGCGCCGGGAGGGCCCGGGTGGGCGTGGCCGTGTCTGCTGGAGGGTCTGCCTCGGCCGGGCCCCTGTGGTCGGGGAAGGGGCTCAGACCCCGGCCCGACCCCTACAGCCCTGGGAGGTGGTGAGTAGAGTCGGGTGGGGGTGGAGGAGCAGAGTGGGCCCTCCAGTGAGGATCGTTCGGTCAGAGGTGGCACTTCCTCCAGGAAGCCCTCCCTGACCTTCGGGCTGGGCAGGGGCCTCCGGCCCGCCTGCTGCTGTTCTTAGCCCTCTCTGACACCAGGGGCGGGGGCAGCCGCCACTCAGCACGGCCCCCGGGTGGGCCTGAGCCCTGCTCCGGCCTCCCTGCGCTGGCACTGCGGCCCGGCAGCCGGCTCATGCCGAGGACCCGCCGGGACATCGACGCCGGCCCCATTTCATCTTCCTCTCGGCCCCACGGCCCGGCCTTCGCAGAGGCAGCGAGAGGGTGTCCGGGCGCCAGGCCCGCCCGCCTGGCTGGTCCGGGGAGCCCCTGTGGCTCTGGACCAGACGGGGCTTCCCACGGGGCCCTGGGGCGCTGACCCTGGACGGCCCGGGACCCGTGGCGTCTGCCCGGCTCTGTGGCCTCCTGGCTGCTTCTCAGCCGCGTGGCCTGGTGGTCGGGGGCACGCAGACGCCTCGTTAGCGAGAGCGCGCCCGGTAGGAGCGGGCAGGGGGCCGTGCGGGCACCTGGGCCTGTGACTGCTGTCCTGCAGGGCGGGCGCAGGGAGACCGTCCGGGCTGGTCGGTCGGTTACGGGTGAGGCTCTGACCACTGTCCCTTCTTCCCCAGGACCCTTGCCTCTCGGCCCTGCTGCTGGACAAGCTCCCGGGGCCCGGGGCCCCGCCATCCTGCCCCCCGGAGGCCGAGCGCCGCTGCACCGTCTGCTCCGCCCACCTGCACCCGCTCACCCGGGAGGCCCTGCGGCTGCTGCCGGCGCCCGCCGGCCGCGAGCACACCGACGCCCCCCACGGAGGCCCCGGCCCCATGACCGGCCCGAGCGATGGGCCCGCGGCGGCCGGCCCCGCCGGGAGGCCGCCGGGCAGAGGGGGGCCGGACAGGAGGAAGGAGCCGGCCTGGGCCGCGGGGCCCAGCGTGCAGGTGTCGGTGGCGCCGGCCGGCCTGGGCGGGGCGCTGAGCACGGTCACCATCCAGGCCCAGCAGTGCCTGGAGGGCGTGTGGAGCGTCTCCAGGGTCAACAGCATCCTGCCCCCGTCCTGCCTGGTGAGTGCCCGGCGGTGGCTGCGGCCCTGGCTCCGCCAGGCGGGGGTTCGAGCCGGGTTCCCTCCCCGGGGGCCGTGTTCCACGCCTCACCGGCGGTGCCGGGCCGTGGGTATGGGGCGGCCCGGGCCAGTCCTGAGGCCACCAGTCTGCCCGCCAGGCCACGGTGGGTCCGCACAGCGCCAGGTGGGGGCGGGTGGTGGCACTGTGGCTGGTGAAGCCCCGTGGCCTCCTTGGACGAGGTCAGCTCCTTGTTCTCGGGGTTGGGGGCGGGGCGACATTCCCGCATGAGGAGGGTCCCCCCCCCCCCGCCCCCCGAGCTCTCCTGCCAGGCCAGGCTGCCCGCAGGGCGTGGCCGGGGGACCCAGACCTGCCCGGACAGGGGACGTGAGCCGGGTGCAGGGGGTTCTGGGCCGCTGCCACGGGGCCTCTTTTCAGTCGTAGCGGACGCCTGTCCCCCCGGCCCCCGCTGGCCACCAGGCCGTCCCTGCAGCAGGGGCGTGGCCTCGGGAACCAGCCCTGCGCCCGCGGGGCCGGGGACCTGGGCCTGTGTTCCCGGAGAGGGCCCTGCCCGGGTCACCCGCAGTCCGAGGTGAAGCCACTGGGGCGGGGGGGTGGTGGCGGGGGGTGGGGAGGGGCAGGTACCCAGCGTTCCCAGGGCCACGGCGCTCTGCTGGCGCGGCTTCTCCCGGTGTCCTCTGTGCTCGGGTTCCAGGAGAAGGGTGCCATGGGGGTCAGGAGAGGGGGGTTGAGGGGACAGGGCTGGGGAGGGGAAGAGGAGGGGCCTGGGCTGCACAGCTGTGTGCAGGGCCACTGGGAGCCCCGCTGTGGCCGCCCACCCACAGCCCCGGGCAGAGGGTGGCGTGGGAACATCGCTGGGTGCTTCCAGACCACAGGCCGCCCACACGCTCGCCCAGCCGGTGTCTGAGGCGGGGCCGCGGGCAGGCGTCTGCCGCCGCCGGTGTGCCCGGGGGCTGTGCCCGGCGGGCTGCGGGGCACCAGGGCAGGTCCAGCGACTGGCAAAGCCCGTCCAGTCTCAGTGCCCTGCCCCCCCGCCCCCAGGCTCCGCCCCTCTGAGGTCAGCGGGATGGGGATGGACGTCAGCGTGGCTGGGGGGTCTTGGCCTTGCTGAGCCTCGGCCCCGGGCCACGGCTGTCCTGAGCCGGCGCCCGGCGGCGTGGGGACGGGGCGCGGACAGCCATGGGGAGAGCGGGGCCTGAACCGGCCTCCGTGGGGACGAGGCGCCCAGGGCCGGCGTGGCAGTATCCTCCCCTCCCGCAGTCTGTGGGCGAGGCCGGCAGCGGGAGCCCGCCCACCGCGTCCCGGGAGGGATGTGCCCGCAGCAGCGCCCAGGCGGGGAAGCAGCTCAGGAGGGCTTCCTGGAGGAGGTGGCGTTGGTCTGGGCCCAGAGGGTGGTGCCGGAGAGGGCGGCCCAGTGCAGGATGTGTGGGGACGGCGGAGGCCCCTGGAGATAGTCGGGGGGCTCCGGACCTGGGGGGAGCCACGTGCCCGTCTGGCCGGGGCCTCCAATGCCAGGCGGAAAGGGCTTGGGGTTGCTCTCGGGGCACCCGGGGCAGAGGGGTTTGTGAGCTGCAGTGGGGGGAACGGGGTTGGTGTAGCCGGAGTCCGTGCCCGGTGGGGTCACTGCCCTGCCGGCGGCCCTGCCCGTGATCACTGCCCCATAACGGGGGCATTTACGGCCCCTGACCGCCTCCGGAGGGGGGAATGGATTTATAATTAGGCGGCAGCCCTGGCGGTCGATGGGGGGATTATCAGAACCGTAAAGAGGATGCGAGGACTCCGATGAGGTGATTTCCCCTGAGCCAGGGCACCGGGCACCGGGCACCGGGCACCGGGCACCGGGCACCGGCGGCCCTGGCACTGGGCAGTGGCATTGAGCCCTTTGGAGGACGTGCTGTGACCCCCAACAGGGCCCGTCACACGGGGCGCACGGGTCTGGGCTGGTGGGGGCCCATCTGGCCCCGGGTGGGGAGACCGGGCCGGAGGGCAGGGGGTGCTGGAGGAGGCGCCGGCCCTGCCGGAGGGGTGGTCTCTGGAGGTGGGACCCGGGGCTCCGAGGGCCCAGGGCATCCGGGGTTCTGTGGCCAGGAGCCGGCCCTGGGGCCGCTGGGGTCCAGCTGTGGGCACGGCCATCTGGGGAGCCACGTCCGGGTGAGGCAGCCCTCGGGCACCCAGGGCCGCGGTCAGACCGCAGCCGCGACCCCTGTCGGCGGCTCAGAGCTCGGCCCTTCCCGGGGCCTTCCACTTCCCGAGGGTCCGGTGCGGCTCCTGGCGTCTCCCAGACCCGTGGCCGGCAAACTGCGGCTCCCGAGCCACACGCGGCTCTTTGGCCCCTTGAGTGTGGCTTTTCCACCGAATACCACGGCCTGGGCGAGTCTGTTTTGAAGAAGTGGCGTTAGAAGTTTAAATTTAAAAAATTCGGCTCTCCAAAGAAATCTCGATCGTTGTGCTGGTGATATTTGGCTCTGGTGACGAATGAGTTTGCCGACCACTGCCCCAGACTGTCAGCCGCCCGCCGCCCGCACAGCTGCCTGAGGGTGCGGGCAGTGGCCACGGGCCACCCCAGACCCCTGCCCAGCCCGCTCCCCGGGACACGCCGTGGACTGAGTGTGTCCCCGTGCCCACAGCGGCTGGGCAGATGCTGCCGGGCCCTGCGCCCTCACTAAGCTGCCGGGTGCCGATGAGCTTTGGCCTCCGCCCCCCAGAGGCTGGAGGTCACACGGCAGGGTGGGGGAGGGACACGTGGCTGGCTGCTGCCCGGGCCAGGCCGGCGGGCCAGGCAGACCTTCCGAGTCCCGTGGGTGCAGATCAGGTCCTGCCTGGGGTCCCAGGGCCCACCGTCGCGGGAGGACCTGGAGCAGAGGGTGTCCGGCCGGCGACGGGCCGGGGCTGGTGGAGGCCGGCCCGGATGGGGGGAGGGCGGAGGGCTCCCTGGAGGAGGGGCCGCATCAGCTGTGACTGCTGGCTGAGAGGGGAAGTCACTTTGGTGGAGGCCCAGGAGGAGGCAGGGTTTTCCTCTTCCCTCAGAGGTTGCGGGCACAGGCTCGGGGCGCCCCTCCTGCTGCACCCCATGCCAGTCTGCTCGTGTCCCTGCCTCTCGGTGAGCCCTGGCGGGGTCCCTGGCGGGTGCCCACTCTCCTCAGGGCTGTGGCTGGGACGGTGGGGTGTGGATGGGCTGTGTGTGGGTTCCGGCCTGCCTCTCCAATGTGACCCATTGCTGGTGCCCCAGTCTGGGCCTCAGTTTACCCAGCCTGCGGGACCATCCCTGCTGGGGGCCCTCGGGGTGACCAGGCGGAGCTCTGAGGGAGCAGCCGGGGCTGCCCCACTGGGGCCCCCATGCCTGGCAGACGCCCCCTGAGTGGTGCCACACTGGCCTGTGCGGGGCTGATTCTGTGCCTGCGAGGTCCCTTTGGCTGCCCCTTAGGCCCTGTCCCTCCTACCCCCTCCCGGCCCGAAGAACCCCCGGGGGTGTGGACGGTGCCCACTGCCCTTCTCAGGCCAGAACCAGACCCAGGTGGACGTCAGGCCTAGGGGCCCCCTAGGAAATGGCTTAAAGCATGGTGTTTCCCAAACCGTGTTCCGTGGAACCTCAGCACCCCTGTGGGCACCCGGAGGCCTGGCTGGCGCTGGCAGGCCCCTCTGCCCGGCAGGCCCCCTGGACGTGGCCTCACTCTCCGCTCTCCTCTCGCTTTTCTTTCGTTGCTGCCCGGCGCCTCCATCACATCTTCTGTTCGGCCCCTGCCACCACCCCCACCCCCCCGCCTCCATCCCCGTGTTGTGGTCTCCCCCCACCCCTCCCCGGCTTCTTTGGCATGCCCGGCTCTGCTTCTGGCAGGAGGCGGCGGCTGTCCCAGGGGCCGGAGCCGTGGCCGGGCAGCGGAGCCGAGGCAGGCGGGATGCCCGGACAGGTCAGTGTGGGCCCGGCCGCGCAGCACGCTGGGCTGCACTCCCGGCGGCGGGCGGAGGTGCCCGCAGGAGCCGGCAGCGCGGCTGGGCTGGTGGGGGCTGGGGACTGGAAGGCGGGTGCGGCCCTCCGCCTGCCCTC
This sequence comes from Pipistrellus hanaki, assembly GCF_964339955.1. Lineage (NCBI taxonomy): Eukaryota > Metazoa > Chordata > Mammalia > Chiroptera > Vespertilionidae > Pipistrellus > Pipistrellus hanaki. The sequence continues at coordinate 24,347 of NW_028182225.1, read as the reverse complement.
TGACCCGCCGGCCTGGGCTGCGGTGTGGGCCCTCTCCTGGGGCCGGTGGGAGCTGGTGGGCACCAGGGCCCCGGCCGCGGTGGGTCTCCGTCCGGCCAGCTCTGCCCTGAGCAGCCCAGGCCCGGGGGTGAGGCTGGCGTGACGCAGCCCTCAGCCTTGTCTGCACACCACACCCCTGGGCGGGGCCCGGGGCTCTCGTCAGAGCTCAAGCTCGGTGCCCAGGCCAGGGCCTGCCTGACCCCCTTTCTGGAACGTTCCCGTCCGTCCGCTGTGCCCGCTCTGCCCCACAGCCCCTTTCCCTCCAGTGTGGGGCCGCCCCCCAGCCCGGGCGGGTCTGTCTGCTGTGTCCCCTCCAGGCTGTGTGCTCTGGGAGGTCAGGTGTATGAACACCCACGGGTGCCGGGCAGGGTGCAGGCGGCTCCGGGGCCTCCTGCCCGACTCTGGGTGCCCGTGAACGTGGGGAGAACGGCAGAGGGAGGGCCGGGCAGACAGCGGTGGGAGCTGAGGAGAGGGCCCGGCTCGGGGAGGGGACAGGGCACTGGGCGGGCGGGGAATGGCCCGGAGTGGGGCGGGCGGGCTCGGGGGAGGTCGGCGGCAGGCCCCGCATGCTGGCGCAGTGCCCCCCAGGTGTGCGGTGTCTGCCACCAGCCCTCAGGGAGCCCCGGGGGCGGTGGAGCCTCCAGACGGGGTGCCTGGCTCCCGTCCGCCGGGCGGGGCTCCTGGGAGCTTCCCGGGCAGCCTGCTTTCTCCGCGGCCCAAGAGCGGTCTGGAAGCCATGCTGACGCCGGGATGGGTGCAGTGAGGCCCTCCCCCTCGGCGAGGAGCAGCCCCGAGGGGGCAGGACCTCCTTCCAGAACCTTCCTCCTGGCCCCCCACCCCGGGCCCTGGCTGTGTCCCCGGGCAGACCCTCCAGAGCTGGTGCCACCGGGTCCTCGCCGGGCAGCCTGCGGGGTCCTCGCCGGGCAGCCGGGCGGAGGCTGCCGCCGGCACGGGCCGGGGCCGGCCGCCGTGTGCAGAGACGCGGCCGGCGGGCCTCCAGGTGGCTGGCGCCGTCCCCTGAGCACGTAATCGCATTTGTGCCTCGTTACGAGGCTGTCCTCCGCCCCGGGACTTATTTTAGCTAATTAGCGGAAATGCCAGGCTAGTATTTCAGCACGGAACCTCATACATTACCGTCCGCGGGGCCATTAGCTCCTGACGAATATTTATCGCCGCCTCCTTTGAGGACGCGTCCGGCCCCCAGACGGACGGACGGCCCGGTGAGGGGCCGAGGCCTGTCCCTCTGTCCGTCCAACCTGCCGCCCGGCCACGGCTCCGGGACCCGATGGAGGAGGGGCTTCGGGGTCAGGCCCCGGGCGGGCACCTGCCCCTCCCTGGGGCCGAGCGCCTGGCGCCCTGAGCTGGCGGGGCTGTGCGGGCCGGGGGGCCGGGGGCTGGGCCGGGGTGGTGGTGCCCTGAGCTGGCGGGCCGGTGCGGGGCGGGGGGCCGGGGGCCGGGGGGCTGGGGCCCGGGGGCCGGGGGCCGGGGGCCGGGCCGGGGTGGCGGTGCGCTGAGCTGGCGGGGCTGTGCGGGCTGGGGGCCGGGGTGGCGGTGCCCTGAGCTGGCGGGGCCGGTGCGGGGCGGGGGGCCGGGGGCCGGGCCGGGTGGCGGTGCCGTGAGCTGGCAGGGGCGGGGCGGGGCGGGGGGCTGGGGGCCGGGGGCCGGGCCGGGTGGCGGTGCCGTGAGCTGGCAGGGGCGGGGCGGGGCCGGGGGCCGGGGGCCGGGGGCCGGGGGCCGGGCCGGGTGGCGGTGCGCTGAGCTGGCGGGGCGGGGCGGGCCGGAGGCCGGGGGCCGGGCCGGGTGGCAGTGCGCGTGCCGCCCGGCGGCCGTCCCTCACGAGGCTCTCTCCCGCAGGCGGAGGCGGCGGTGGCCGCGGTGGCGGTGGCAGACTCGGTCCGCGACAGCCCTCCCTCCGGGGGCCCTGACGGCGTGTCCCGGCTGTGGGGCCGCGGGGCGGCCTGCACCACCGCCCTGGTCTCCCCGGCCCCCGGCCCCCCGGCGGCGGGCCCCGCGGCGGCCGCCTCCTTCTTCGTCAGGTAGGTGCTGTGGGGCCCCCGGAGGGAGTGGGTGGGGAGGGGGGGGAATGGGGCCGAGGGAGCATCTGCGGGGCCAGGCAGGGCTGGGGTGAGCGGGGAGGGTCCCGGAGGGAGGCTGGCACGGGGTGCGGCCCAGCCCCACAGCCCGGAGCCGGGGCCCCTGTCCGAGGCCCGGGCCCTGGCGTGTGGGCGCCACTGGGGCCCGGGGCTGGCTGTCTGGGTCCTGGGGGACCAGCGGGGAGGCCTGCCTGGCGGGGGCGCTGTGTGAGCCGGGGGGGGGATGGGAGGCAGGGGCCAGCCTTTGCCCTGCGGCTCCGGGGCGGGAGTGGTGAGGAGCCCAGCACGGCCGTCCCAGGAGCGGCCTGGCGCTGAGGAGCTGGCCGTGAGTCCCGCACGGCGGCGGGGCTGGTGCCATCCTGGGACCCAGGGTGCGTGGCCTGACGGGGGGGGTACGGGGGGGCGATGAGGGTGTCTTTGGGGCTCGGGGCCTGCCACCCTAAATAAAGGCTGAGACGGGGCTGGGACCCTGTGGGAGGGGGACAGGCCTCCCCCTAGTCTGCCCTGGCCGTGGGCAGCGGGCCCGCCAGGCCGAGGTGGCCGGGAGCCACGGGACCCTCCGGGAGGCCTGGGTTCGGGGGCTGCGTTGGCTCATCACAGACCTGGCCCCGGAGCCGCCTTTGTCTGGAGCCCACGAGGCCGCGCTGACCTTGGGGGGTTGCCATAGAAACTGGCGCCGCGGCGGGGGTGCGGCCCAGCCCCACAGCCAGGAGCAGGGTCCCTGTCCGCGGCACCTCCTGAACCGAGGCTCAGCGGGGTGGGGGAGGGGGGCCGGCAGCCTCCTGCAGCGCCTCCCGGTGTCTGCCCGCTGGCTGGGCACCAGAGCGGGAGGGCGGGGCCGAGGGTGCCCGCCGCCCGAGGGTGCCCGCCGCCCGAGGGTGCCCGCCACCCAAGGGTGCCCGCCACCCGAGGATGTGGGCAGTGCCAGCCGGGCGAGGGCTGGGCGAGGGCTGCCGGACCCGGGCCGCCCGCTTCGGGGTTCTGTCCCCCGAGTCCCCGAGGGCAGATCCCGGCCCTCAGGGCCTGCGGGGGGCAGCTCCCCCGGGACGTGGCCGGGTCCACAGCCTGGTGACCGCCCTCAGGAGGCCCTGGCTGGCCCGGGGCGGACCCACGCCGGCCGGAGCTGCCCGCGTGTCTGCGGCGAGTCCGGCCCCAGGCCCCGCTCCCCGCGCCCCCGGCCTGCCTGCCTGACATTGCCCGCCTTCCGGGCAGACGTAACGTTTCTCTAAAACGGCGAAGCGTGTCTCCGTCCGTCCGCCTGCGTGGGACCAGGCTGGCGAGCGGGGAGAGGTGTCCGGCTGGCAGCGAGGGCGGGCGGACGGCCAGGAGCCCGCACTCACTCCCAGCCGCGCCCGCCTGGCTCCGTCAGCCGCTGCCTGGGGTGGGGCGCAGCCATGTGGCCGGAGCTCAGGGCAGGAGGTTCGGCATCGCCCGGGCTTCAGGGCGGGCTTCCTGGAGGCGGCGTCCCAGGGACCCTCGGGCCCTGTCTGCAGGTGAAGGTCCTGCTTTTCCATCTTCCCTGCGAGCCAGGCCCCTCAGACTGCCGTCCGCCCCCCGCCCCCGCCCCCCTCTCCCCCCAGCACTCCTCACGCCTGCGGGTCCCGCTCCAGGCCTCCAGCTGTGCAGGGGGCGTTCATGCCCCCGCCTCCACCCCTGCTGCTCAGAGACCAGGTCTGTGTCCCCAGACGGCGGGGGCGCTCGAGGGCAGCAGGCCTGGCCCCTCAGAGGGTCCCGCAGAGCCCCCCGCAGGCTGGGCCGCAGTGCCCTCACCCCAGGCCCAGGGCCCAGGGCCTGGCTGGCATCACAGGAGAGGGCGCCTCCGCCTGGCGGCTCAGTGACGCACCTCTGACCCTGGTGGTGACGGAGCCGTGGGAGCCCGCGGGGGCCGGGCAGGGGGGTGCACCGCCCTCAGCCTGCAGGCCTGGCGGGGGAGGGCACCGAGTGAGGTCACCCGTGGGCGGGGACACCGGCACTGGCAGGACCTCAGAGGATCGGCCTGGCCTGCGCAGGCGGGGCCTGGGCGTGTGTGTGGGGTGAGGTGGGGGGTTAGGTGGGGGGACACCTCCCTGCGCTGCAGGCTGGGCCGAGGGGCCGGGGCCGAGGTCTGTGCTCAGCTCCTGGCCCCAGAGGCTCCCAGAGGGTCCCAGAGGGTCGGAGCCCTCGCCTCTCTTGTGCCGCCTGCCCGGTCCTGGCCTCTGGACGGAGGCCCCTGTGTCCCCTGGTCTCCCCGTCGGCCAGGGGCCCCCCTGCCCCCTGCCCCCCGAGGCTCGGGGGTGTGGGTCCAGGATGCTCTGCCCCGCAGCCTCGGCGTCCCGGGCCGGCCCTGGCGAGCCTGGGGTGCAGGGACCTGCTGTGGGGCTGGGGCCACACCGCCCCCTGGCTGTTGGCCGGCCTGGGAGCCGAGCCGATGCTGTGCCGGCGGCCCTCAGGGCGGGCACCGCTGCCTGGGCACGGACGGGCGAGGCGGCCCCGGCTCCCCACAGCTGCCATCCTCCCGGGTGCCCTGGGCAGTGCCCGGCAGGGGCGGGGCCACAGTTTCTCCCCCCTCTGAATCCCCCTCAGGGCGGGTGGCGGGAAGCTGCAGCGAAACCCATGGTGGCTGGGGTCCCGGGCAGGGAGCCGGGCTGGGCACTGGGTGGGCAGGGGGGCCCCTGAGCTGAGGTTCTGGGGGGATGGCCAACTCCCCTGCCCAGCCCAGGTCTCCTTAGTCCCACCTGCCCTGCTAGCGACACCCGCCCTGACCATGTCACTGCCCAGCCTTCTCAGCACCCGCCCTGCCCACTCCCCCCGTGCTCAGGTCAGGCCCAGGCCTCCCTCTGCCCTTGGCCTGTGTGTGGCCGTCCGGCAGGGGGACGGGGAGGGACGAGGGGACGGGAGGCTCCGGGGGACGGGGAGGGACGGGGAGGGAGGGGGAGGCTCCAGGGGACGGGGAGGGAGGGGGAGGGATGGGGAGGGACGGGGAGGCTCAGGGGACGGGAAGGGACGGGGAGGGACGGGGAGGCTCAGGGGGACGGGGAGGGTCGGGGAGGGACGGGGGAATGGGGAGGGACGGGCAGGCTCAGGGGGACTGGGAGGCTCAGGGGGACGGGAGGCTCAGGGGGACGGGGAGGCTCAGGGGGCGGGGAGGGACGGGGAGGATCCGGGGGACGGGGAGGGACGGGGAGGGACAGGGGGATGGAGAGGGACGGGGAGGCTCAGGGGGGCGGGGAGGGACGGGGAGGGACGTGGGGATGGGGAGGCTCAGGGGGACTGGGAGGCTCAGGGGCTCTGTGTGCAGGAGGCTCGGGCCGGAATCGGTAGATACCTGCTGTGGCCAGGGCACCCCGTGTGGTCTGGGCCCCAGATGAACCCCGTGGGGTGCACTCCACCCCCCCCCCCGTGGCCCCGCCCCTGCGATTAAGCCGCCAGCGTCATCGCTCACTTTTATTTTCCGTGATGACACCTCGCTGGGAGGAAAGCATCCCTGGGGCCTCTTAAAGACAAGCCTGTTACAGACGAGGGCCCGCCAGCACGCGGTCCGTCTTACCGAGTGGAGGCGCGGTGCCGGGCAGCAGAGGGGGGGCCGGGCAGCAGAGGGGGGGGGCCGGGGGGCCAGGCAGCAGAGGGAGTGGGCTGGGGGCTGGGGCCAGAATGGCGGGCAGCAGAGGGAGTGAACTGGGGAGCTGAGGGGCCTGGGGCAGCAGAGGGGGGGCCGGGGGGCTGGGGGGCCTGGCGTCGGGCACCGCAGGGAGACCCAGTCAGCACGCGGGGCCCGGGGCCCGTGAGTGGCCAGCGGGTCCTGCTCCCCCAGCAGCTGTGGGGCTGGGACACGGGGCAGGTCTGGGGCAGCGGGCGGGTGGGGAGGGGCACCTGGCCAGGCCCCTGCTGCCCCGGGAGACGTGGCGTGGGCGGCAGAGGCTTTGGGCCGCTGATGGGACGGCTCTGAGCCCCCGCCCCGTCCCCCAGGGCCGCCCAGAAGCTCAGCCTGGCCAAGCGCAGGAGGCCGCCCCCGCCGCCCGCCCCCGCCGCCCGCGCCTGCCCGTACCCCACGGACTTCAGCGGCGCCCTGCAGCTGTGCCCGCCCCCCGTGCCCCCCGGCCTGCTCAGGGCCGCCGCCAAGGCCCAGGACCAGCCCCGCGGCGCCGGAAAGGTAGGCCTGGGCGTGACCGGGGCCCGGCGGCTGCTGCCTCCACCCCGGGCGGGTACCAACGGGGACACTGAGGCCCGGGCACGGAGCCCTGTGGGGGTCGCTCCGGCAGGTGTGGGCACCATGGTTCCCGGCCTCCGCCCCCCGCCCCGAGGGCTGGGCCAGCCTCCAGGACGCCGTCTCGGGTCGGGGACACGTCTCTGCATCTGGTTCTCGTGTTTGGGGAACTGGCAGAGGCCGCCCGGCCGCCCGCTGGCTGCACTGGACCAGCCTGCGCTGCCCGCCCTCCCTGCCCGGCCGTCCCGGCCCTCAGGCTCTGACACCCACTGAGGCCGCAGAGTTCTTCCTCCCGCCCCGTCCGAGGGCTCACAGCAGCCAGGGCCCCGCCTGCGCCCGGGCATCTCGCCACAACTCCAGCCTCCTCCCTTCCTCCGCCTCCTCCGGCGTGGCCTCCGCCTGGCCGGGAGGGAGGAGGGGCCCAGGGAGGGAGGCTGCACTGAGACATCTGGGGGGCTAGGGCGGGGGGTCGCCATCCGGCCGCCCCGTCCTGGCCCCGGGCCACGCTGTGGGGGTGTGTGTGGGGTGTGGGGTGGGCTGGCTCTCAGACATTCTGAGCCTCTGGGGCCCCCCGTTCTGCCCTGGAGTCCGCGAGGGCGTGTGGACGGACCCCCATCGAGGGCAGGCAAGGTCTGGGGGTCAGTCCCTGCACTCTGCCCCTCTGCCCAGGGGGTGTCCAAAGCCTGCCCTCTATCCGGGCCTCGCCCCCCCTGTCCCCCGTCTCCCCTCTGTCCCGGGGCCCATCCTGTCCGATGCCCATCCTGTCCGATGCCTGTGTGCCAGCCTCACACTCTGCCTGCCCCTTGACCTCCCGGGTTCGGGCCCGGAGCTGGGGTGCGGGCCTGCATTGCTGAGCGGGTCCCCGCCGAGCCCAGCCTGCACCCCGTCTCCCCCAGCCCTGCCCGCCCCTGCCCGCCCCCCACCGGGAGGAGGGGGTGCTGAGGCCGGCCCGCTGCCCCCCTGTCCCCCCAGGTGAAGGTCATGCTGCGGGTCTGGCCCGCCCCGCGCTGTGCCGAGGCCGCGGGCTTCCTGAAGGTGGACCCGCGGAGGAAGCAGCTGACCCTGTACGACCCGGCCGCCGGGCCCCCGGGCAGCGCCCTCCGGCACGCGGCCACCGCCGCCGTCCCCAAGATGTTCGCCTTCGACGCCGTCTTCCCGCCGGACTCGGAGCAGGTGAGCGGCCGGGCCAGACCCGGGCGCCGGCGGGCGGGTGGCCCCCTGCCTCCCGCCGCCCGGCCTCTCGGGGCTCCGCCGGCTGCCGGCCCGGCTCCGGGCTGTGTCCCAGGGCGGCGCCCACCTCCCCGGGGGCTCTCGGGCCCGCGTGTCCGGCCCCGGCTGTGCGTGAGCCCCGATCGCTCCCCGTGCGCCCTGTGTGTGCCGGACCACGCGTGTGCTGCGGTCTGGGTCCCTGTGACCCACGTGTGCCTGGCAGCTGTGAGTCTGGCCGGTTCGTGCTGCGTGTGCATCCGTGTCCCGTCTGCGTGTTCTCTGTGCACAGAGCTCTGTCCTGGGTCTGTGTGTGCTGGCCCGGCCACCTCGGTAAGGTGTCCGCTTTTGGCAGGACAGACCCGATTTTTAACCATTTGTCCCGCGGGACAAATTGTAAAATTGGGACTTCTTTTTTAATATACTTTATTGATTTTTTACAGAGAGGAAGGAAGAGAGACAGAGAGCCAGAAACATCGATGAGAGAGAGTCATCGATCAGCTGCCTCCTGAACACCGGGGACGAGCCCACAACCAAGGCACATGCCCTTGACCGGAATCGAACCCGGGACCCTTGAGTCCACAGGCCAACGCTCTGTCCACTGAGCCAAACCGGTCTCGGCAAAATTGGGACTTTCTTAAAATGCCTCGGGACGCAGGACAAATGGTTAAAAATCGGGACTGTCCCGCCAAAAGCGGGACGTCTGGTCACCTTATGTGACCTGGGGCACGCAGACGTGGCGGGAGGGTGGCGGATCCGTGATGCGGGCCCTGCCTGTCCCTCCGCAGGCCGAGGTCTGCGCGGGCAGCATGGCCGACGTGCTGCAGTCCGTGGTCAGCGGGGCCGACGGCTGCATCTTCTCCTTCGGCCACACGGGCCTCGGTGAGTGTGTGCCCCCGTCACCGCTCCGCTGTGCCTGAGCCCTGTTTCTGGACGGGCAGAGGGCCTGGGCGTCCCCCATGGGCAGGGGCGGGCACGTGGGGAGGAAGCCGCAACCCTGCCTGCGGGAGCCGGGCCTGGGAGCGGGTCCGAGGAGGCCGGGCCGGGCCGGAGAGGCAGCGCCCTTCCGGCCGAGCGTGCGGGGCCCTGACCCGCCGGCCTGCCCCCAGGCAAGTCCCACACCATGATCGGGAGGGACAGCCCGCCCCAGAGCCTGGGCGTCGTGCCCTGCGCCATCGCCTGGCTCTTCCGGCTCATCGGCGAGCGCCGGGAGCGGACGGGCACCCGCTTCTCCGTCCGCGTGTCCGCCGTGGAGGTGTGCGGCCAGGGCCTGCGCGACCTGCTGGCCGAGGTGGCCGCCGGCAGCCTGCAGGACGAGCAGTCCCCGGGCGTGTACCTGCGGGAGGACCCCGCCGGCGGGGCGCAGGTGGGTCACCCTCCGCGGCGGGGGGTGGGGCCGGGGGGGGGGCGGGCGGCCCGGGGGGCGGGCGGGGGCGGCAGCCCGGGGGCGGGCGGGGCCTTGTCCTGGCCCCGGGCACTGAGGCCCGTGTCCGCCCCGTCAGCTGCAGAACCAGAGCGAGCTGCGGGCGCCCACGGCCGAGAGGGCGGCCTTCTACCTGGACGCGGCGCTGGCGGCCCGCGGTGCGGGCGGCCCCCCGGACGCCCGGGGCTCCCACCTGCTCTTCACGCTGCACGTCTACCAGTACCGCGTGGAGAGGGGCGGCCAGGGCGGAAGTAGGTGCCCGCCGCGCCCCCGCGGGCAGGGGTCGGCTGGGGTCGCCGTCTGGCCGCCCTGGCTCACCCGCCCGCCCTGCCCTGTGGTTTCAGTGTCCGGGGGCCGCAGCCGCCTGCACCTCATCGACCTGGGCAGCTGCGAGGGGGCGCCCGGCCGGGGCGGGGAGGCCCCGGGAGGTCCCCCGAGCCTGTCCCTGTCGGCTCTGGGCAGTGTCATCCTGGCCCTGGTGAGCGGCGCCAAGCACGTGCCCTGCAGGTGAGCGGGGCCTCTGGCCGGTGCTGGGGGGAGGGGGCAGGTGCGGGCGGGCAGGTTCCCGTGTCCGGCCCGAGCGCTCCGTTCTGTTGCTCCACCACCTGAGGGGCCTCGGTAGCCCAGGCCTGGAGGGGTCCCCAGCACCCCGGGTGGCAGACCCGCCCCGGCAATGCAGGCAGGGCCCTGGTGGCACGGGGCCCGCACCCCAGGCTGGGCCCGCCGCTCACCCCGACCCTCGGCCCAGGGAGCACCGGCTCACCATGCTGCTGCGGGAGGCCCTGGCGCCCGGCTGCCACACCACCATGATCGCCCACGTCTCCGCGGCCCCCGCCCACCACGTCGAGACGCTCAGCACCGCACAGCTGGCCGCCCGCATCCACCGCCTGCGCAGGAGGAAGGGCAAGGTCGGTGCCCCCTCTGCCGCCCCCCACCGCGGGCTGGGCCCTGGGCTCGCTCTGCCGCCCCCCCACCGCGGGCCCCCGTCCTGCCTGCCGCCCCCTCACTGCGGGCCGGGCCGGTCCCGCCAGGCCTCTGTCCCACAGCCCGGGGGCCAGGGACTCCCCGTGTGTCCTGGGCCCCGGGCCGGAGCAGACCGGCCTTTCGGGGGCCTGGCCGGGGTGGGCGGCTGGGCGCTCCCTGGGCGGAGGGGCGGAGGTGGCCGGAGGGACTGGGTCTGGGCCCGGCTCCGCGGCATTGGGCAGGGGCTGCGGGGCTGGCCTCCCTCCTGGTTCGGTTCTCGCCGATTCCCGGAGGGTGCTGAGGGCTGGGCAGTGTCTGAGGCGCGGGGACCCGGCGGGGGGCGGCCGGGGCCGGCGGGAACCGGCTCACACCGGCTGCTCTGTCCCAGGGCGCGTCCAGCTCCTCGGGCGGGGACAGCTCCTGCGAGGAAGGCCGCGCCCGCCGCCCGCCGCCCCCGCCCGCCTTCCACGCCCGCCCGGGGGCCCCCCGCGCGCCCGGCGACCCCGACTGCTCCTCCAGCAGCGAGCAGTCCTGCGACACCGTCATCTACGTGGGGCCCGGCGGCGCGGCGCTGTCGGACCGCGAGCTCACGGACAGCGAGGGCCCGCCCGACGCCGTGCCCATCATCCCCGCGCTGGGCCGCCGCCGGCCGCCCGGGGGCCCGCGGGACGCCGACCACTTCCGCTGCCGCACCTTCGCCGAGCTGCAGGAGCGGCTGGACTGCATCGACGGCAGCGAGGGGCCCCCCGGCCCGGCCCCCGCGGCCCCCAGGACGGCCCCGGGCCCCCCGCTGGCCGCCAGCACGCCCCAGGGCAGCCCCGGCCCGGACCCCCTCCGGGGCGCCCCCGGGGACCTGCAGGAGGACGGCGGCTCCCGGCCTGAGCCGCGGGGGCTGGACAAGGTCGCGGGCGGCGGGGGCAGGAGGCCGCTGCCCAGCCCGGCCCCTCCGCCCCCAGGGAAGCCGGACGCCGGCCGGGTCCCCGAGCAGCCCGCGGACGGCGTGGTCCGGACGCCCCCGGCGGGCGTGAGCGGACAGGGGGGCCGCGCCCGCCCGTGCGCGCGGGGCCTGCTGACCACCACGGTGACCCTGCAGCAGCCGCTGGAGCTGAACGGCGAGGACCAGCTGGTGTTCACGGTGGTGGAGGAGCTGGCCCTGGGCGGGCGCCCCGCCAGCCTCGCCAGCCTCGGCAGCGACTGCTCCCTGCAGGCCCTGGCCTCGGGTTCGAGGCCCGTGAGCATCATCAGCAGCATCAACGACGAGTTTGACGCCTACACCGCCCAGGCCCCCGGCTCCTCCAGCAGCTCCCGGCTCAGCGAGCTCAGCACCTGCACCCCCAGCCGCGGCCCCTCCCCGCAGCCGCCCTCCCGGGCCAGCCCGGACCCCTTCAGCCCCGACACGGCGGGGCCCGGCCCTCTGGACGCCCCGGGCCCAGCCAGCCCCCCGGAGGACAGCCACGAGGGGTCCTCGGAGAGCTGCAGCCCGGACGGGCCTGGCCCCGTGGCCGCAGCAGCCTCGGTCCGGCCGGGCAGGGAGCCCTGGGCCGCGTGCCCACACGGGGCGGCCCCGGCACAGACCATCCACTCCAGCCTTCCCCGCACGCCCAGAGCCACCTCCGCCGCCGGCCGAGCCGGCTGCCCGCGCCTGGCGCTGAGCCCGCCGGGCGGCTCCGGGGCTCCGTCCGAGGACCCCTGGCTGCTGCGGGGGCACGAGTGCGGCCCGAGGAGGCCCGGCCCGGCCCCGGAGCCGGCCTGCGCCCGGAGGGTGGCGGACGGCTGTGAGGTGGCGGCCAGGAGGGCGCACCGGCCGGAGGCCGTGGCTCCGATCCCGCCGCTGCGGAGGGGGGCCACCACGCTGGGCGTGAGCACGCCCGCCACGCCCTGCGGCGAGGGCCCGGCCGAGAGGCCCGCCCCCGGCGGCAGGAAGGGCGTGGCCGCCAAGGGGACCCTGTTCCCCAGGCCCGGCGGCCCCGGCCCCCCGCCCCACCTGTGCGCAAGTCCAGCCTGGAGCCCAAGGCCGGCCCGGCGCCCGGCCTCGCCTGCCTCCGGGGCGAGGAGGAGGCCAGGCCCGGCGGGCGGGCCGACCACCCCGTCTCCCGGGCCGCGTCCAGCCTGAAGGGCCGGGCGGGCCGGGCGGAGGCCCCGTGCCGCCCCGGCGCCCACGGGTCCCTGGAGCGGGGCGAGGGGCTGGCGCACGGCGGCGGGAAGGCCCGGGAGGCCGCGGGGAGGCCCGCGCGGGCGGTGCCCAGGCTGGGAGTGCCGCCCGCGGGAGCCCCGCCCCTGCCCGCTCCTGCCTGCAGGGGCAGCCCGCTCAAGGGGGGCGCGGGGCTCCCCAAGTCCCCGGCCGGCGGGAGCAAGGGCCGCAGCCTGGCGGCCGGCGGGGCGAGGGCCCCCGCGGTGGGCAGGGCCCCCGGCGGCCCCGTGGCGGCCCCGAGGGCGGCTCCCCGGGCCGCGCCGGGCGCCGGGGCCAAGGCCGGCCGGGGCACCATCATGGGCACCAAGCAGGCGCTCCGGGCGGCCCACAGCCGCGTGCACGAGCTGGCGGCCGGCGGGGGGTGGGGCCCGGCGGACTCGGACGGCGGCCTGCGCGCAGGCCCCGCGCTGCCCTCGCCCTACAGCACGGTGACCGCCCCCCGGCGGCCCCAGCGCCGCAGCAGCGGCCACGGCAGCGACAACAGCAGCGTGCTGAGCGGCGAGCTGCCGCCCGCCATGGGCCGCACGGCCCTCTTCTACCACAGCGGCGGCAGCAGCGGCTACGAGAGCATGCTGCGCGACAGCGAGGCCACCGGCAGCGCCTCCTCCGCGCCCGACTCCCCGAGCGACAGCGGGGCCGGCTCCCCGGGCGGCCGCGCCCGCAGCCTCAAGTCCCCCAAGAGGAGGGCCGCCGGCCTGCAGCGCCGCCGGCTGGTCCCCGCCCCGCTGCCCGAGGCCGCGGCCCTGGCCCGCAAGCCCGGCCTCCCCGCGCAGTGGGTGGACCTGCCCCCGGCCCTGGGCGCCCCGTGCACCGAGCCCTTCGAGATCAAGGTGTACGAGATCGACGACGTGCAGCGGCTGCAGCGGCCCCGGCCGCCCCCGCGGGAGCCCCCGGAGGTCAGGGGGGCCCCGGAGGTCAGGGGGGCCCCGGAGGTCAGGGGGGCCCGGAGGTCAGGGGGGCCCCGGAGGTCAGGGAGCCCCCGGAGGTCAGGGGGGCCCAGAGGTCAGGGGGGCCCCGGAGGTCAGGGGGGCGCTGCGGGAGCCCCCGGAGGTCAGGGGGGCCCCCGGAAATCAGGAGGGCGTGGCGGGAGCCCCTGGAGGTCAGGGGACCCTGGAGGTCAGGGGGGCGCTGCGGGAGCCCCTGGAGGTCAGGGGACCCTGGAGGTCAGGGGGGCGCTGCGGGAGCCCCCGGAGGTCAGGGAGCCCCCGGAGGTCAGGGGGGCCCGGAGGTCAGGGGAGCCCCTGGAGGTCAGGGGACCCTGGAGGTCAGGGGGGCGCTGCGGGAGCCCCCGGAGGTCAGGGGGGCCCGGAGGTCAGGGGGGCCCCTGGAGGTCAGGGGACCCTGGAGGTCAGGGGGGCGCTGCGGGAGCCCCTGGAGGTCAGGGGACCCTGGAGGTCAGGGGGGCGCTGCGGGAGCCCCCGGAGGTCAGGGGGGCCCCAGAGGTCAGGGGGGGCGTGGCAAGAGCCCCCGGAGGTCAGGGCAGAGGTGGGGGAGGGCACGAGGCAGGAGGCCCGGAGGTCAGGGGAGGGGCGAGGCGGGAGGACCTGGGAGCGTGGCCGGCAGACCTCTGACCCACCCTCCCCTCTCGTCCACAGCCCTCCCAGGACACGAGCAAGGTAGGAAGTTGCTCTGAGCCCATGGTGGCCGGATGCCCGCCGTGGGCAGGGAGTGCTGGAGGGGTCCTTCGGGGTTCCCACCCCTGTGCCACCCATCCCGGGCCGGGTCCAGATGGGAGCACGCCTGGTGCCAGCCCCACCCCTGCCCACCTTCGAGGCCCACTGTGCCCACCCAGGCCTGGGGGGTGAGGCCCATGGGCCAGGCTGGGGTGCTGGGGCCCCGGAGTCCTTCCTGCCTGAGCCCCCGCCCCCGCAGGGCCCGGCGTGTGCCAGCGCGCAGCTGCGGCTAGCCGAGCGCAGGCAGCAGAGGCTGCGGGACGTGCAGGCCAAGCACCAGCTCCTGTGCGCCGAGCTGGCGGAGACGCGGGGCCGGCTGATGGTGGAGCCCGGCCGGTGGCCGGCGCAGTGTGAGTCCTGTCCCCCCTGTGCCCCCCTGCACCCCCCTCACCCCGCCCCCCGCTGGCCGGGGCAGTGTGAGTCCTATCGTCCCTCCTGCACCCCACTGCACCCCGCCCCCCGCTGGCCGGCGCGGTGTGAGTCCTGTCCCCCCTGCGCCCCCCTGCACCCCACTGCACCCTCTGCCCCCCGAGGCACAGGTTGCAGGCCTCTGACCCCCCCCCCGCCCTGGCGCCCCTTGCCCACCATGCGCCCCAGGCCCCCCTCTGGGAGCACCATGCGCCGGCCTGACCGCGGCCCGCTGTCCCCAGTCGAGGTGGACCCTGCGCTGGCGCCCGCGTCGGCGGAGTACCTGGCGGCCCTGGAGCGCGCCACGGCGGCACTGGAGCGGCACGTGAACCTGTGCAAGGCCCACGTGATGATGGTCACCTGCTTCGACGTCCGCGCGGCCGGCCCGGGGCCGCAGGAGGTGGACGTGTGAGGGGCGGCGTGCGCGGGGCGCGGGCGGGTGCGGGCGGAGGAGGATGTGCGGGCGGGGGGACGTGGACGCGGGGCCCCGTGCAGGACGGGGGCTGGAGCTGATGGACACGAGGGCGAGGCGTGGGCGGAGGGTGAGTGTGCAGGTGACGAGGGGACTGTGCCACCCGGACAGCAACGCAAGTGCCTTTAACGGGAACCGGACTTCTTGTCCTTGACTTTGGTGCTAAGGACTCCAGACACCAGCAGCCACAGTACCAGGCCCCGGGCGTGGCCGTGGGGCGGGCGTGGCCGTGGCGGCGGGCGTGGCCGTGGGGGCCAGCTGTGTTCCGGGTCCCTCTGCCGGACGCCCGTAGGGCCCGCCCGCCCCAGGACCTGCTCCGAGCCCAGGTCACGTGGCACCTCCACGGCAGGAATTCTTACCAAAACCACAGCAAAAAGCAAACCCCCACACAGACGTGGGGGCGGGCCGCCACGGCTCTGCCGGCCCGTATTTTTGTACCGTTTTCCTATGGACGCGGCGTTGGCAGGGCGTCCGAAGACAAAGGATCCACGTTCTTACGTTTTCTACGACGGTGCCCTCGGGGGGCTCTGGGCCCCTGGGCAGCCGGGGGGGGTGGCCAGGGCGAGCCTGCGGGGGGGGGGGGGGGCGCGGCCGCACACCGGCTGGACTCTGACCGGGGTGCGTTTTTCTGGGCGCACACCCCTTTGTACAAACGTGCGGACCACGCTCCCCGTGGCTTCTGTTTGTGAATAAAGGACGCATCGGTTTGTCTGTGGCTCTGAGTCCCCTCCGAGGGCCGGGGGGGTGGGGGGGGGGGTGGGGGGGGGGACCGGCGCCGGGGCCTGAGGGCTTGGGGACAGCAGGGGACGCCTCGGCCCAGCCCTGCAGCCCGAGCTGGACCCGCCCGGCAGGTGACCCACTTCCTGGTCTCCCGCCCCAGCCACAGGCTGAAGGGCCGGGCTGGGCTGTGGGGAAACTGATTCCTGCTGGCTCCTGGCTCCCGGGGAAACCGACGCAGGGGTGGGGTGCCCTTAGAGGCCCCGGTCTCCTCCTCCCCCCCTCACCCCCCCCCCCCCCGGCCTCTCCAGGACTGACAGCAGGCACCCTGAGGACACGCTAGGGCCCAGGGCCCAGGAGCCGGCAGGAACCCAGCCTGCTCAGCGCCGGTGCCTGGGGTTGGGGCTCATCCCTAGAGGACGGGGCCCCTGGACCCTTTGGGGTCACTGTCCCCAGCGCCCGCCCCGCCCCTGGTATTGGGGCCTCCTGGGGTCGCCCCACCTGCACCCTCAGCCTCAGGCGCTCTGACAGGCCCGGCCGGCCACCACAGTGCTGCCCAGGCCAGGCTCCAGGAACCTCAGTCCCCCCACCCCCCCCCCCGCACTCCGAGCAGCCCCCGTGTCTGGCCTCCCCTCCAGGCAGTGAGTGGGGGCCTCCTTGGTGGCCTGCTGCCCTGGCCCCTCCAGGCGCGCCCCCTTGTGTGGTCTGGCCTGCCCCCACCCAGGGGCACCGGATAGGGGGTCTGAGTCACTGCTGCTCCCCATGTGGGTGCACGGCCGGCCTGGGTGGCTGGGTGGCTGCCGAGGGGAGGAGAGAGGGAGGGCGGGGGGGGGGGGAGGCTGCGCCTCGGGAGGGTCCAGCTGGCCGGAAGCGGCCCAAGACCCACAGCCCTTCAGTTTGCCGAGTGCCTCCTGGGCCCCCTTCCGCCTGAAGCAGGCCCGGTCCTCACGGGGCCCCTGAGGGTCGGCCCCGGAGCCGCCTGTGCCCAGCCCCGCCCCGCCCCTCCTCTCCGGGCCCTGCCTGTGGGCCGGGTCACATCAGCCCGCAGGCACCAGGCGGGACCACCACCACCACCACCACCACCACCCCCCGGGCCTGGCTGGGGCCTCGCCGGAGCGGACCTGGCGGAGTTTGGGGCGGCTGATGGAGGACTTCCCGGAGCCGGGAGCCGGGGAGGGAGCCAGGAGGGCGGGCCTGCGTCTGGAGGGAACCTGTCCTGGCCCCAGCAGACGGCTTTCATCTGGGACATCAAAGCCCGTGGCCTGTCATTACGCTGGGAACCAGGCGCCCGTTTTATGGATGGGAGCAGCGAGGCCTCCTGCTGGGGAGCATCTGGGGAGACGGTCCTGATGGGCGGGACAGTCCGGGCTCACAGCTCTGGTGGACGCGGGGCAGGACCATCGGGGCGGGTGGGGCGGCGGCCGGGGAGCCGGCGGGAGCAGGAGCAGGCGGCCCCGCTGGGCCGTGCGGGACGAGGGCATGGACCGGCTCCCCGGGCACCGTGCCCGCCTGACGCGCCCGGCGAGCCCGGGCCTGCCCTGCCCCTGCGCCCGGCCGGGCCCGCTCTGCCCCTGCACCCAGGCCTCCCCTGCCCCCGCCGCCCGGCCGGGCCCGCTCTGCCCCTGCGCCCGGCCGGGCCTGCTCTGCCCCTGCACCCAGGCCTGCCCTGCCCCTGCGCCCGGCTGGGCCCACTCTGCCCCCGCTGCCCGGCTGGGCCTGCCCTGCCCCCGCCGCCCGGCCGGGCCCGCTCTGCCCCCGGCGCCCGGCTGGGCCCACTCTGCCCCCGGCGCCCGGCTGGGCCCGCTCTGCCCCCGCCGCCCGGCTGGGCCCGCTCTGCCCCCGCCGCCCGGCTGGGCCCGCTCTGCCCCTGCGCCCGGCTGGGCCCGCTCTGCCCCCGCCGCCCGGCTGGGCCCGCTCTGCCCCTGCGCCCGGCTGGGCCCGCTCTGCCCCTGCACCCAGGCCTGCCCTGCCCCCGCCGCCGGGCTGGGCCCGCTCTGCCCCTGCGCCCGGCTGGGCCCGCTCTGCCCCTGCACCCGGCTGGGCCTGCTCTGCCCGCGCCGCCCGGCTGGGCCCGCTCTGCCCCTGCGCCCGGCTGGGCCCGCTCTGCCCCCGCCGCCCGGCTGGGCCCGCTCTGCCCCTGCGCCCTGCTGGGCCTGCCCTGCCCCCGCCGCCCGGCTGGGCCGGAAGCCGTGGGGGAGGCAGGCCGTGCGGGTCAGGCTGGCGGGGGACGGGCCCAGCGGGGGCTGGGGGCTGTGGATCAGGCCCTGAGCCGCTGTCCGGCAGGCGGAGCTGACCCCCGGCCAGGGCTCTGGGGTCCCTGGTCCGGGCGCCTCCTTCCTGGGCCTCAGCCAGGCCGGGCCCCAGGACGGGGAGCAGTGTGCAGCCTGAGGGCGGTGAGGCCCCGCCTCCTCCATGTCAGTGCCCACAGCGGGGCGGTGAAGGGTGCCGTCCGCGGGGTATGGTGAGGGGGGCGGCAGGGATATCGGGGACGGGACGCAGAGACAGTGAGGCTGGAAGACAGCCCGCTGCCCTGGAGCCGGCCACCTGCCCTCGGCCCCAGCCCTGCTCTTCCCGGCGCTGGCCCCGGCGCTGGCCCCGTGCTGGCCCCTGTGCTGGCCCCCGTGCTGGCCCCGGCGCTGACCCCGGCGCTGACCCCGTGCTGACCCCGGCGCTGACCCCGTGCTGGCCCCGGCGCTGACCCCGTGCTGGCCCCGGCGCTGACCCCGTGCTGGCCCCGGCGCTGACCCCGGCGCTGACCCCGTGCTGGCCCCGGCTCTGGCCCCCGCGCTGACCCCGGCGCTGACCCCGTGCTGACCCCGGCGCTGACCCCGTGCTGGCCCCGGCTCTGACCCCGTGCTGACCCCGGCGCTGACCCCGTGCTGGCCCCGGCTCTGACCCCGTGCTGGCCCCGGCTCTGACCCCGGCTCTGGCCCCCACGCTGACCCCGTGCTGGCCCTGGCGCTGACCCCGTGCTGGCCCCGGCGCTGGCCCAGGGACGCCAGGCGTGGCCTTGCCCGCTCCTGACCGTGTCCCGGGGAGACGGGTGAGGTCACAGAGCACCCCGTGGGCTCCCCCTGGGCCTGAGCCCTGCAGGGGGAGGGCCTGGGAGCCGGAGGTGAGGGGTCACACCACGCCCACTGCCTGCCCTCCCCTTGGACCCTGGCGCCTCCCTGAGGCCGGTGGCAGGGCCTCATTCATTCCTCCGCCGTCCAGCTGTGGGGTCCAGCCCCCCCCACACACGCACACACAAACACCTGGGCGCGCATGGCCACTCCCGGGGGAATCGAGGCCCTGGCGCCGCCCTGCCACTGGGGGTGGGGGTGCAGCCGCTCCTGGGACAGCAGCCCCTGCCCTGCCCCCGGTGCCTGAGCCGGGGCGGGGCTTGACCCGTGTCTGCGCCCAGCAAACAGGAAACTGGACGGCGACCTCCCTCCCCCCATTGTGTTCCAGAGGCGGGTCCAGCGCTTCCACACAGGAAGCGGGAGGCGGAGGGACCCAGGGCTGCCAGGAGCCGCTTCCTGTGGGCCAGGCCTGCGGGGGGGTGGGGGGGGCAGCCCGGAGCCCGGAGCCCCTGCCCACCCGGCGCCCAGGCCGGGTGCCCGGCAGGTCCTCCTGCCCCTCCCCTGGGCCCAGGCCGGGTCTTCCCACCAGCAGCACAGGCCGGGGTGTCCCGCTGCGTCCGGGTCACCTGAGGTCACCTGAGGTCACCTGAGGTCGCAGGGAAGGTGCTCTGGGCTGGGAGGGGCAGAGGGGAGGCAGGTGGGCACCAGCGGGGCAGCCATGGGCCCCCAGCACCCCGTCCAGGTGAGAACCCAGTGCCTCCTCAGCCTCCGCCAGGCAGCTCAGCCGGCCCGGGGCCTCGGCGCCCTGGGAGCCCCCTCTCCGCCCGCCCCCGCCCTGAGCGCCCGGGGGGTGGGCTGTGTCGGCCCAGACGGAGCGGCCCGGCGGGAACACCCCGCTCCTCCGGGGCAGATGGGCGTACATCTCGCCCGGCCGGGCCCCGCTGAGGGGGCGCCCGAGCCAGAGCCGCCTGATTGGTGGCCACCGTGTGGCGGGCGCTGGCATCTTTACGAGGATGCGCTCGGCGAGGACCGGGGACAGGACCGTGATCTACAGCCCGCGGCCCGCCCCCCCGTGTCCACGCCTCCCCCCCCCCGCCCTCACCGTGTCCCCACGCCTCCCCCTCCCCCGCCCTCACCGTGTCCCCATGCCTCCCCCTCCCCCGCCCTCACCGTGTCCCCACGCCTCCCCCCCTCCCCCCGCCCCCCCGTGTCCACGCCTCCCCCTCCCCCGCCCTCACCGTGTCCCCACGCCTCCCCCCCCCCGCCCTCACCGTGTCCCCACGCCTCCCCCTCCCCCGCCCTCACCGTGTCCACGCCTCCCCTCCCCCGCCCTCACCGTGTCCACGCCTCCCCCCCCCCGCCCTCACCGTGTCCCCACGCCTCCCCCTCCCCCGCCCTCACCGTGTCCCCATGCCTCCCGCCCTCCACCCGCCTCTCACCCGTCTCCCTGCCTCCCCCTCCCCCGCCCTCACCGTGTCCACGCCTCCCCCCCCCCCCGCCCTCACCGTGTCCCCATGCCTCCCGCCCTCCACCCGCCTCTCACCCGTCTCCCTGCCTCCCCATCCGCTTCTCACCGTGTCCCCGCCTCCTCCTACCATCTGCCTCTCACGGTGTCCCCACGCCTCCCCCTCCCCCGCCACCCTATGCGTGCACCCACAAACACATATACATGTACACATGTAGCCACACACACATACACACACGCCTGTGCACATACCACAAGGCATTCACATGCACTCACACATGCACACATTTACTCACATGCACACACATGCACTCACACTCATGATTCCTGGGCCCTTTGTCCCCAGAGCCTCTCAGCGTCTGAAGCTGGGCCACCCGAGGCCCTGGGTCCTGAGGTCAGGGAGGGGCCGGGTCAGGGAGGGGTGGGGGGAGAGGCTTGAGGTGGGGAGGGGGTGGGAAAGGGGGCTCATGGTTCGGGGTGCCTCTCTCGGGCTCGTCTGGCGTCCTGGCTGTCTGTCTGCCGAGCTCTCCCTGGGGGCCGGTCTGGAGGGAATCTGGTGGCTCCTCTCCCCTGGTCCCCGCCGTGGACGGCCAGGAGGACACGGCCCCGCGGGAGTGGGTGCGGGAGGCGTGGGCGGACGGGCTGCCAGCTGCGGGGCCCGCTCGGCCTGAGGTGCGTGGCCGTCCCTGGACTCCGACAGCGGAGGGTGGGGCCCCGGGCTGAGCCGGGTGCAGGGGGGAGCCCTCGGCCGGAGAGCCAGTGGAGCCTGCGGTGTGTGAGCCGGTGGGCAGCGTTCGGTGGACACACAGACCTGCAGGGCACTGTGGTGAGTCATCGGGGCCGAGCTCTGGACGGGGCTGGTGCTCCGGAGAACGGCGGCCACGTCTGTGTTACACAGGCCGCCCGAGGAGGGGTGGGGGACAGGAAGCCCACTGTGACAGACAGAGAGGCGGGGCAGCAAAGGGGGCCCTGGGATTGGATAAAAGGGGACTGATGGGCACACACTCGGGCAGGTGCAGGGACAGTGAACGTGACAGTGAAGGCATGGGTGGTCTGTCCTGGCGCCCAGCACGTCAGGCTGTGCCCAGGGGTCGCAGTCGCCCAGACACCTCGAGGGCGTGTTTTTATAGGAGCAGAAAGACCGACGGGCTCCGTGAGGGGAAGGCTGGCCTGGTCAGGCAAGACCCCGGCCTGGGAGGTGACCCCCCGCCGTCCCTGCCTTCAGTTAAATTTCCACGTCGGACCCTCCTGTGGGGCCCTCAGGTCTGAGTCTGCGGGACGCCCACCAGGCCACCTGAGCCGTCATTCACACGCGGCCCTTCGTCCTCGGCAGTGTTTGTCCTGAGATCCCGAGGCGTGTGGCCCGACCCGTCCGCCCGGCGGGGCTGCGGCCGGCGGGGAGAGGCCTGCCCCACAGGAGTCTCTGCTGAGTGAATAAACTCCCCTCACTATTATGTTTTGTTAAAAATAGATTTTTATTAATTTCAGAGAGAGGAAGGAAGAGGGAGACAGAAACCGCAATGAGGAGGAAAATGTCATCATTGGGCTGCCTCCTGCACGCCCCACCCCGGGGGCCCAGGCCACATCTCAGGCATCTGCCCTGGCCGGGGTTCGAACCCTGACCTTTGATCCTGGGCTCACCCAATCACTCATCCATTCACTCATTCACTCACCCATTCACTCATCCATTCACGCATTCATTCATTCACTTATTCATTGATTGGAACCAGCACAGGTATGGCCCTCCCACGGCCCACCTGCCCGTCTGTACAGCCGTCCTCTCTGCCCCTCGTTCTGTCCACCATTCCCCGACCCCAAGTCTGTCTCTCCATTGCTTCCTAGCCCCCTGACACCCAGCTGTGTGCCCAGCTCTCTACTATCAATTTCCCCGCTGTCTCTTCAGCCATGGGTTACTCCTCCTTCAATCCATCCACCCATCCACCATCCATCACCCATCTACCATCCACCTACCCATCCACTTTCCACCCACCCACCATCTTCCCACCCACCATTCTCCCACCCACCATTCTCCCATCCATCCGTCATCCATCCACCTACCCATCCACTTTCCACCCACCCACCCACCATCCTCCCATCTATCCATCCATCACACCTGCTGACTCACTCATCCATTCATCCACTCATTTATCCATCTTTCACCCATCCACCTACTCATCATCCATCCATTTATCCATCCATCTATCATTCACCCATCCATCCACCCACCCATCCATCCACCCACCCATCCATCCACCCATCCACCCATCCACCCATCCATCCATCCACCCACCCATCCATCCACCCACCCATTCATCCATCTGTAATACCCAACCATCCACCTACCATCTATCTACTTACCCATCCATTCATCTTTCACCCACCCACCCATCCATCCACTCACCCATCCCACCATCCATCCATCCACCCACCCACTCATTCATCTTTCATCCACCCATTCACCCATCCACTCACCCATCATCCACCCATCCATCCTTCTACCTACCCATTCATCCATCTGAATACCCAACCATCCACCCACCCATCTACCCACCCATCATCCATCTACCCACCCATCTACCCACCCATTTATCTTTCACCCACCCATTCATCAACCCACCCATCTACCCACCCATTTATCCATCTGTAATACCCAACCATCCACCTACCCATCCACTTACCCACTCACCATCCTAACTCATCACACTTAGAGCACTTGGAGCTGGACTCAGGGCTGGTGAGGTGGGGGGAAGGGAGCACAGACAGGAGAGAGACGGCCCCTGTCCTCGGAGGTCCTCGGCCTATGGCAGGAGAGGCGCCTGTGAAATACGGGAACGTGCTGGACCATGTGTATCTCCGTGGAGCGGGCTGGGCCTGGCCCCGCAGTGCAGGGGGAGGCTGCGGTGGGCACGGCCCCCATAGGCCGCCATCGGGGCTTCTGAGATGTCACTGAGGCCGAATGAGAGGAGGGTCCGGCCCACTGCCACCCCTGCCCCAGCCCAGGGGCCTGGAGGCTCTTAGGAGCCGGGAGGGAGGCCGAGGGGGGGGGGCGGGGGGGAGGCCACACCCATGGCCACTGTGTGAGCCAGGCCGGTACCAGCCGCTCCCACAGGCCTGTCCTGGCTGCCTCTCTGCTCAGAACAGATGTCCGGTCCCCAAAGACGCCCGAAGTGGTGGCTGAGCTGGGCTGCCTGCCAGGCCCTCGGGTCGGCTCCGTGTCTGTCCCCGCTGCGCGGGGGCCGGCTCTCCCAGCGGCTGGGCGGTCCGGAGCGGGAGGGGTCAGCGTGGGCAGCCCTGGCCCTGGGGGTGTGACCCCGCAGCCCGTCTCCTCGTCTGCCCTATGGGGTGGCGGTCCTGAGTGCGTGCACACGCCGGGCCCCGAGCTGTGTGTGTGCCGGGCACCGTGCGGCCGTGGGGGCTGGGAGGCTCCGGGCTGGGGGGCAGGGAGCTCGGGGCCCGAGGCCATCTGCTGCCCCCAGCCCTGCAGGACAGACCCCCGGCGTTCTCTCTGCGACGCGGCCATGGGCGCCTGGCCAGGGGCCTGTGGACCCGCACCGGCCGGAGTCGGGGCTCAGTGCCAGTTCCGGAGCCCTCTCGGCGGGAGGGAGACAGCAGAAGCAGCCCTTCCGCGGACGGACGGACGGACGGATGGACGGATGGACGCGGGGACCGCTCGCCTCCTGTGCGGCACAGGCTCCGGGTTCCACGCTGGCAGGTGGCTGCGCCCCGCTGTCCCCTGAGGTGCCCTCCTGGGGGGGGGGGGCGGCCGGGCCTGGCGTCGGTGCAGGGTCAGGCCGGTGGACGGGGCGGCTGCAGGCTGAGCGCCGGGCCTGGCGCTGCCTCCCGCGGGCCCAGCTGTCCCGGTGATTTGTGGGCCGCCGCCGGTAACCGGTCCTGAATCACGTCCGGAGCCGCTCACGTGTCTGGAGCAGACGTGTTCCTAAATTATCTTTTATGGCCGCCCGCCACGCTGCGGGGGGCGGGGGGGCGGGGGGGCGTCTGTACCCAACGCACGGCCGCCGACACCGGTCGGCACTCGTCACCACGGCCGCCCGCCCCCCGCCCCCCGCGAGAATCCACGGCCGCGGGAACATTGATTCTGCCCGAGCGGACGCGCCCCTAACGCCGCTATAATGAGGGATAAAAATCAGATCGCCCCGCCGAGGATCAATCACTCCCCCCCACCCCACCCCCGGCCACATCGATCTTCCCATCCCCGGGTTTTGCCATAAATTATTCTATTCAATTAAGTAAACTCACACATAATGGCATTTTGCAAACTGAATAATTTATTGACTGTTTGGCGAAAGGCTGATTGGGGCGGGCGGGCGGGGGAGGGGCCTGTCCTCGGCTCCCGGAGGCCTCCAGGGGGCTGCCCCCTGCGCCTCCCGAGGAGGTTCCCGTGGGGGGTCCCGGGGGGTCCCTGTGGGTCCCAGTGGGTATCCCAGTGGGGGG
>NW_028182226.1:0-49000 GCF_964339955.1 Pipistrellus hanaki | reverse complement strand
TTGATAAAGTGGCCAAAGCTGATCTTTGGACCAGAAGGCAGAATATACGAATCTACATGAAAACATGAATAATTTAGAGAAAATTACTGTAAACAGATGAGAACCCCTTTAGAACACCTGAAAGACATTCTCCAAGTCAGTTCTTAGTGTAGAAAAGGTAGCTAAGATCCATCAGATCCTTAATTGGAGTTAAGATCACATGAAACACTGTATGAATCCTATATTCTTTACTTAAAGGAGACTAGAGTGGTAAATGTGTGTTATACAAAGCAGAATACCATTGAAATAGAGAAAGAAACACGTTCGGCAGCTTTGGAAATCCTTACACTTCACTGAAATGTAGTACTACACTCTATAACACAGTTGAGAGACAATGTTCCCAAGCTGCCTCAGTTCATAACAGTGTGTAGGAAGTTCTTTGATAAAGTGGGCAAAGCTTATACTTGGACCAGAAGGCAGAATATAGGAATCTAAATGAAAACTTGGATAATTCTGAGAAAATGACTGTAAACAGATGAGAACTCTTTTAGAGCACCTGAAAGAGATTCTCCAAGTCAGTTCTTAGTGTAGAAAAGGTAGCTAAGAACCGGGAAATGCTTTATTCGTGTTAAGATCACATGAAAGACTGTATGAATCCTATATTGTTTACTTAATGGAGACTAGAGTGGTAAATGTGCGTTATACAAGGCAGAATACCATTGATATATGTTATAGAGTGTAGTACTACATTGCAGTGAGGTGTAAGGCTTTCCAAAGATGCTGAAAATGTATCTTTCTCTATTTCAATGGTATTCTGCCTTGTATGACGCACATTGACCACTCTAGGCTCGTTAAGTAAACAATATAGGATTCATACTGTGTTTCATATGATCTTAACTCTTATTAAGAATTTCCCGGATCTTATCTTTCTTTTCTACACTAAGAACTGACTTGCAGAATCTCTTTCAGCAGCTCAGGAACATTGTCTCTCAACTATGTTATAGAGTGAAGTACTACATACTAGTGAAGTGTAAGGCTTTCCAAACATACCGAACATGTATTTTTCTCTATTTCAATGGTATTCTGCCTTGTATGACACACATTTACCACTCTAGGATAGTTAAGTAAACAATATAGTATTCATACTGTGTTTCATGTGATATTAGCTCGAATTAAGGATTTCCCGGATCTTAGCTACCTTTTCTACACTAAGAACGGACATGGAGCACATCTTTCAGCTGTTCTAAATGAGTTCTCATATGTTTACAGTCTTTTTCTCTGAATTATTCATGTTTTCATGTAGTTTCCTATATTCTGCCTTCTTGTACAAATATACGCTTTTCCCACATATACAAACAACTTCTTATAGAATGTTATGAACAGAAGCAGCTCCGGAATATTGTCTCTCAGCTATGTTATAGAGTGTAGTACTACATTGCAGTGAAGTGTAAGGCTTTCCAAAGCTGCTGAACGTATTTCCTTCTCTATTTCAATGGTATTCTGCCTTGTATGACACACATTTACCACTCTAGGCTCCTTTAAGTAAGCAATATAGGATTCATACAGTGTTTCATGTGATCTTAACTCGAATTAAGGATTTCACGGATCTTATCTACCTTTTCTATATTAAGAACTGATTGGAGCATCTCTTTAAGCTGTTCTAAACGAGTTCTCATCTATTTATAGTCATTTTCTCTCAGTTTTTCCTGTTTTCATGTAGTTTCCTTTATTCTGCATTCTTGTCCAAGTATAAGCTTTGCCCACATATACAAACAACTTCCTACACACTGTTATGAACAGAAGTAGCTCAGAAACATTGTCTCTCAACTATGTTATAGAGTGTAGTTCTACATTGCAGTGAAGCATAAGGCTTTCCAAAGCTGCCCAACGTGATTTTTTCTCTATTTCAATGGTATTCCGCCTTGTATGACACACATTTAACACTCTAGTCTCCTTTAAGTAAAGAATATAGCATTCATACAGTGTTTCATGTAATCTTAACTCGAATTAAGGATTTCCAGGATCTTAGCTACCTTTTCTACACTAAGAACTGACTTGGAGCATCCCTTTCAGCTGTTCTAAACGCATTCTCATGTATTGATATTACCTTCATTTAATCTGAATTATTCATGTTTTCAAGTAGTTTCCGATATTCTGCCTTCTTGTCCAAGTAGAAGCTTTGCCCACATATACAAACCACTTCCTACACACTGTTATGAACAGAAGAAGCTCGGGAACATTGTCTCTCAAATATGTTATAGAGTGTAGTACCACATTGCAGTGAAGCTTAAGGATTTCCAAAGCTGCCGAACGTGTTTCTTTCTCTATTTCAATGGTATTCTGCCTTGTATGACACACGTTTAACATTCTAGAATCCTTTAAGTAAACAATATAGGATTCATACAGTGTTTCATGTGATCTTAACTCTAATGAAGGATTTTCTGGATCTTAGCTACCTTTACTACACTAAGAACTGACTAGGAGAATCTCTTTCAGCTGTTGTAAATGAGTTCTCATCTCTTTACAGTCATTTAATCTGATTTATTCATGTTTTCCTGTAGTTTCCTATATCCTGCCTTCTTGTCCAAGAAGAAGCTTTGACCACATATACAAAGCACTTCCTACACACTGTTATGAACAGAAGAAGCTCGGGAACATTGTCTCTCAACTATGTTATAGAGTGTAGTTCTACATTGCAGTGAAGCTTAAGGCTTTCCACAGCTGCCCAACGTGTTTCTTTCTCTATTTCAATAGTATTCTGCCTTGTATGACACACATTTAACACCCTAGAATCCTTTAAGTAAACAATATAGGATTCATAGAGTGTTTCATGTCATCGTAACTCTAATGAAAGATTTCCTGGAGATTAGCTACCTATTCTACACTAAGAACTGACTTGGAGAATCTCTTTCAGCTGTTCTAAACGAGTTCTCATCTATTTACAGTCATTTTCTCTCAATTATTCCTGTTTTCATGTAGTTTCCTTTATTCTGCATTCTTGTCCAAGTATAAGCTTTGCCCACACATACAAACAACTTCCTACACACTGTTATGAACAGAAGCAGCTCGGAAACATTGTCTCTCAACTATGTTATAGAGTGTAGTTCTACATTGCAGTGAAGCATAAGGCTTTCCAAAGCTGCCCAACGTGATTTTTTCTCTATTTCAATGATATTCCACCTTGTATGACACACATTTAACACTCTAGTCTCCTTTAAGTAAACAATATAGGATTCATACAGTGTTTCATGTGATCTTAACTCTAATGAAGGATTTTCTGGATCTTAGCTACCTTTACTACATTAAGAACTGATTGGAGCATCTCTTTAAGCTGTTCTAAACCAGTTCTCATCTATTTATATTCATTTTCCCTGAATTATTCATGTTTTCATGTAGTTTCCTATATTTTGCCTTCTTGTCCAAGAAGAAGCTTTGACCACATATACAAACAACTTCCTACACACTGTTATGAACAGAAGCAGCTGGGAACATTGTCTCTCAACTATGTTATAGAGTGTAGTACTACATTGCAGTGAAGTGTTAGGCTTTCAAAAGCTGCCCTACGTGTTTCTTTCTCAATTTCAATGGTATTCCGCCTTCTATTACACATTTACCACTCTAGGCTAACTTAGGTAAAGGATATAGGATTCATACAGTGTTTCATGTGATCCTAACTCTAATGAAGGATTTCCTGGATCTTAGATACCTTTTGTACACTAAGAAATGACTTGGAGCATCTCTGTCAGCTGTTCTTAACGAGTTCTCATCTATTTACTGTCATTTTCTCTGAATTATTCATGTTTTCATGTAGTTTCCTATGTTAGGCATTCTTGTCCAAGTATAAACATAGCCCACATAAACAAACAACTTCCTAAACACTGTTATGAACAGAAGAAGCTGGGGAACATTGTCTCTCAACTATGTTATACAGTGTAATACTACATTGCAGTGAAGTGCAAAGCTTTCCAAAGCTGCCTAACCTGTTTCTTTCTCTATTTAAATGGTATTCTGCCTTGTATGACACACATTTACCATTCTAGGCTCCTTTAAGTAAACAATATATGCTTTATACACTGTTTCATGGGATCGGAACTCTAATTAAAGATTTCCTGGATAGTAGATACCTTTTATAAACTAACGACAGACTTGGAGAAGTGTTTTATACATGTTCTATGCCAGTTCTCATCAATTTTCTTTTATTTTCCCAGAATTACTGATGTTTTCTCATAGTTTCTAACATTAGGCCTTCTGCTCCAGGTGTAAGCATTGTGAACATGGACAAACAACTACCTAATCACTGTGCTGAACCTGAAAACCTCGGGAAAATTGTCTCTCAACTATGTTATAGAGCTTAATGCTACATTACAGTGAACTGTAAGGCTTTCCAAAGCTGTTTAATTTGCTTATTTCTCTCTTTCTAGCTTTGTGTGGCATACATTTAAAGATCTAGGCTCCAATAAGTGAAAAATATAGGATTCATACATTGTTTCATGTGCTCTCAACTCGAATTTAGGAATTCCTGAATGTTAGATCCCTTTTCTACACTAAGAACTGATGTGGAGAATGTGTTTCAGCTGTTCTAAGGAGTTCTCAGCTATTTACTGTCATTTTCTATGAATTATTCTAGTTTTCAGGTAGTTTCCTATATTAGGCCTTCTTGTCCAAGTATAAGCTTTGCCCACATATACAAACAACTTTCTACACACTGTTATGAACAGAAGAATCTCGGGAACATTGTCTCTCAACTATGTTATAGAGTGTAATCCTTCATTGCAGTGAAGTGCAAAGCTTTCCAAAGCTGCCTAACCTGTTTCTTTCTCTATTTCAATGGTATTCTGCCTTGTATGATACACATTTACCATTCTAGGCTCCTTTAAATAAACAAAATAGGATTTATACACTGTTTCATGTGATCTGAACTCTAATTAAGGATTTCCTGGATCTCAGATACTTTTTCTACATTAGGAACTGACTTGGAGAGTCTGTTTCAGCTGTTCTAAACGAGTTCTCATCGATTTACTGATATTTTCTTTGAATTATTCATGTTTTCATGTAGTTTCCTACATTAGGCCTTCTTGTCCAAGTATAAGCTTTGCCCACATATACAAACAACTTTCTACACACTGTTAAGTAAGGAAGAATCTTGAAAACATTGTCTCTAAACTGTGTTATAGTGTGTATTACTACATTGCAGTGAAGTGACAGGCTTTCCAAAGCTGCCTAAGGTGTTTCTTTCTCTATTTCAATGGTATTCTACCTTGTATGACACACATTTATCATTCTAGGCTCCTTTAAGTAAACAGTATAGGATATATACACTCTTTCATGTGATCTGAACTCTAATTAAGGATTTCCTGGATCCTGGATCTCAGATACCTTTTCTACACTAAGAACTGACGTGGAGAATGTGTTTCAGCTGTTCTAAAGGAGTTCTCAGCTATTTACTGTCATTTACTCTGAATTATTCATGTTTTCATGTAGTTTCCTATATTAGGCCTTCTTGTCCAAGTATAAGCTTTACCCACATATACAAACAACTTTCTACACACTGTTATGAACAGAAGAAGCTCAGGAACATTGTCTCTCAACTATGTTATATAGTGTAATACTTCATTGCAGTGAAGTGTCAGGCTTTCCAAATCTGCCTAACATGTATCTTTCTCTATTTCAATGGTATTCTGCCTTGTAAGACACACATTTACCATTCTAGGCTCCTTTAAGTAAAAAATATATGATTTATACACTGTTGCATGGGATCTGAACTCTAATTAAGGATTTCCTGGATCGTAGATACCTTTTATAAACTAACGACAGACTTGGAGAAGTGTTTTATACATGTTCTATGCGAGTTCTCATCTATTTTCTGTTATTTTCCCAGAATTACTGATGTTTTCTCATAGTTTCTAACATTAGGCCTTCTTGTCCAGGTATAAGCATTGGGAACATGGAGAAACAACTACCTAAACACTGTTATGAACAGAAGAAGTTCAGGAACATTGTCTCTCAACTATATTATAGAGTTTAATGCTACATTTCAGTGTGGTGTAAGGCTTTCCAAAGCTAATTAAGTTGCTTATTTCTCTCATTCAAGCTTTGTTAGACATATATTTAAAGTTCCATGCTCATTTAAGTAAAAAATATAGGATTCATACACTGTTTAATGTGCTCTCAACTCGAATTAAGGAATTGCTGGATGTTAGATACCTTTTCTAAACTAACGACTGACTTGTAGAATCTGTTTCAGCTGTTTCAAATTAGTTCTCATCTATTTACTGTCATTTTCTCTGAATTATTCATGTTTTCATGTAGTTTCCTATATTAGGCCTTCTTGTCCAAGTATAAGCATTGCCCACATATACAAACAACTTCCTATACACTGTTATGAACACAAGAAGCTCGAAAACATTGTCCGACAACTAGAGTGTAATGCTACATTACATTGAACTGCAAGGCTTTCCAAACTTGTTCCATTTGCTCATTTCTCTCTTTGAATCCTTGTGTGACACATATGTAAAGTTCTAGGCTACTTTAAGTAAATAAAAGAGGTTTCATACACTGTTTAATGTGCACTTAACACTACTTAACGATTTCCTTGATCTTAGATACCTTTTCTACACTAAAAACTGACTTGGAGAATCTGTTTCAGCTGCTCTAAATGAGTTCTAATCTATTTACTGAAATTTTCTCTGAATTATTCATGTTTTCATGTAGTTTCCTATATTAGGCGTTCTTGTCCAAGTACAAGCATTGCCCACATATACAAACAACTTCCTAAACACTGTTTTGAAGAGAAGAAGCTTGAGAACATTGTCCCTCAACTATGTTATAGAGTGTAATACTACATTGCAGTAAAGTGTAAGGCTTTACAAAGGGGTTCAATTTGCTTATTTCTCACTTTCAAGCCGTGTGTGACACACATGTAATGTTCTAGGCTACTTTAAGTAAATAAAAGAGGTTTCATACACCGTTTGATGTGCTCTTAACTCTAATTAAGGATTTCCTGAATCTTATATACATTTTCTACAATAAGAACTGACTGGGAGAATCTCTTTCAGCTGTTCTAAACGAGTTCTCATCTATTTACTGACATTTTCTCTGAATTATTAATGTTTTCATGTTGTTTCCTATATTAGGCCTTCTTGTCCAAGTATAAGCATAGACCACATATAAAAACAAGTTCCTACCTTGTTATGAACAGAAGAAGTTTGGGAACATTATCTCTTAACTATGTAATAGAGTGTAATACTACATTGCAGTGAAGTGTAAGGATTTCCAAAGTTGCTTAATGTGTTTATTTCTCTATTTCAATGGTATTCTTCCTTGTATGACTCACATTTACCGTTCTAGGCTCTTTAACTAAACAATATAGGATTAGTACACTGTTTCTTGTGTTCTTAACTCTAATTTAGGATTTCCTGGATTGTAGATACCTTTTATAAACTAACAACAGACTTCTAGAAGTGTTTTATACATGTTCTATGCCAGTTCTCATCTATTTACTGTTATTTTCCCAAAATTACTGATGTTTTCTAGTAGTTTCTAACATTGGACATTCTTTTCTAGGTATAAGCATTAGGAACATGGACAAACAACTGCCTAAACAATGTTATGACCCTGAAAAGCTCGGAAACATTGTATCTCAACTATGTTATAGAGTTTAATGATACATTTCAGTGAAGTGTAAGGCTTTCCAAAGCTTCTTAATTTTCTTATTTCTCTCTTTCAAGCTTTTTGTGCCATACATTTAAAGTTCTAAGCTCCCTTAAGTAAAAAATATAGGATTCATACACTGTTTAATGTGCTCTCAACTCGAATTAAGGATATCTTGAATTTTAGATACCTTTTCTACACTAAGAACTGACTTGGAGAATCTCTTTCAGCTGTTCTAAATGAAATCTCATCTATTTCCTGACATTTTCTCTGAATTATTCATGTTTTCATATAGTTTCCTATATTATGCCTTCTTGTCCAAGTACAAGCATTGCCCACATATACAAACAACTTCCTACACAGTGTTACGAACAGAAGAATCTCGGGAACATTGTCTGTCAACTATGTTATAGAGTGTAATACTACATTGCAGTAAAGTGTAAGGCTTTACAAAGGGGTTCAATTTGCTTATTTCTCACTTTCAAGCCTTGTGTGACACACATATAATGTTCTAGGCTACTTTAAGTAAATAAAGAGGATTCATACACCGTTTGATGTGCTCTTAACTCTAATTAAGGATTTCCTGAATCTTATATACATTTTCTACAATAAGAACTGACTGGGAGAATCTCTTTCAGCTGTTCTAAACGAGTTCTCATCTATTTACTGACATTTTCTCTGAATTATTCATGTTTTCATGTTGTTTCCTATATTAGGCCTTTTGTCCAAGTATAAGCATAACCCACATATAAAAACAACTTCCTACCTTGTTATGAACAGAAGTTTGGGAACATTATCTCTTAACTATGTAATAGAATGTAATACTACATTGCAGTGAAGTGTAAGGATTTCCAAAGTGTTTAATGTGTTTATTTCTCTATTTCAATGGTATTCTTCCTTGTATGACTCACATTTACCGTTCTAGGCTCTTTAACTAAACAATATAGGATTAGTACACTGTTTCTTGTGTTCTTAACTCTAATTTAGGATTTCCTGGATCGTAGATACCTTTTATAAACTAACAACAGACTCCTAGAAGTGTTTTATACATGTTCTATGCCAGTTCTCATCAATTTACTGTTTCCCAGAATTATTGATGTTTTCTCATAGTTTCTAACATTAGGCCTTCTGCTCCAGGTATAAGGATTGAGAACATGGACAAACAACTAACTAAACACTGCTATGAACCTGAACACCTCGGGAACATTGTCTCTCAACTATGTTATAGAGTGTAATGCTACATTACAGTGAACTATAAGGCTTTCCAAAGCTGTTTAATTTGCTTATTTCTCTCTTTCTAGCTTTGTGTGGAATACATTTAAAGATCTAGGCTCCAATAAGTGAAAAATATAGGATTCATGCACTGTTTTATGTGCTCTCAACACGAATTTAGGAATTCCTGTATGTTAGATCCCTTTTCTATACTAAGAACTGACTTGGAGAATGTGTTTCAGCTGTGCTAAAGGAGTTCTCAGCTATTTACTGTCATTTTCTCTGAATTATTCATGTTTTCCTGTAGTTTCCTATATTATGCCTTCTTGTCCAAGTATAAACATAGCCCACATAAACAAACAACTTCCTAAACACTGTTATGAACAGAAGGAGCTCAGGAACATTGTCTCTCAACTATGTTATAGAGTGTAATACTACATTGCAGTGAAGTGCAAAGCTTTCCTAAGATGCCTAACCTGTTTCTTTCTCGATTTCAATGGTTTTCTGTCTTGTATGACACATATTTACCATTCTAGGCTCCTTTAAGTAAACAAAATAGGATTTATACACTGTTTCTTGTGATCTGAACTCTAATTAAGGATTTCCTGGATCTCAGATACCTTTTCAACATTAAGAAATGACTTGGAGTGTCTGTTTCAGCTGTTCTAAATGAGTTCTCATCTATTTACTGATATTTTCTATGAATTATTCATGTTTTCATGTAGTTTCCTATATTAGGCCTTCTTGTCCAAGTATAAGCTTTGCCCACATATACAAAAAACTTTCTACACACTGTTATGAACAGAAGAAGCTCGGGAACATTGTCTCTCAGCTATGTTATAGAGTGTAATACTACATTACAGTGAAGTGTCAGGCTTTCCAAAGCTACCTAACGTGTTTCTTTCTCTATTTCAATATTCTGCCTTGTATGACTCACATTTACCGTTCTAGGCTCTTTAAGTAAACAATATAGGATTCATACACTGTTTCAGGTAATCTTAACTCTAATTTAGGATTTTCTGGATTTTAGATACCTTTTATAAACTAACAACAGAAATCTAGAAGTGTTTTATACATGTTCTATGCCAGTTCTCATCTATTTACTGTTATTTTCCCAGAATTACTAATATTTTCTCATAGTTTCTAACATTCTGCCTTCTTGTCCAGGTATAAGCATTGGGAACATGGACAAACAACTACCTAAACACTGTTATGAACAGAAGAAGTTCAGGAACATTGTCTCTCAACTATATTATAGAGTTTAATGATACATTTCAGTGAAGTGTAAGGTTTTCCAAAGCTACTTAAGTTGCTTATTTCTCTCATTCAAGCTTTGTTTGACATACATTTAAAGTTCCATGCTTATTTAAGTAAAAAATATAGGATGCATACACTGTTTAATGTGCTCTGAACTCAAATTAAGTATTTCCTGAATCTTAGATACCTTTTCTACACTAAGAACTGACTTGGAGAATCTCTTTCACCTGTTCTAAATTAGATCTCATCTATTTACTGTCATTTTCTCTGAATTATTCATGTTTTCATGTAGTTTCCTATATTAGGCCTTCTAGTCCAAGTATAAGCATTGCCCACATATACAAACAACTTCCTATACACTGTTATGAACAGAAGAAGCTCGAAAACATAGTCCCTCAACTATGTTATAGTGTAATGCTACATTACAGTGAACTGTAAGGCTTTCCAAAGCTGTTCAATTTGCTCATTTCTCACTTTGAAGCCTTCTTTAACACAAATGTGGAGTTCTAGGCTACTTTAAGTAAATAGAAGAGGTTTCATACAATGTTTAATGTGCTCTTCACACTAATTAAGGATTTTCTGGATCTTAGATACCTTTTCTACACTAAAAACTGACTTGGAGAATCTGTTTCGGCTGTTCTAAACTAGTTTTCAACTATTTAATGACATTTTCTTTGAATTATTCATGTTTTCATGTAGTTTCCTATATTCGGCCTTCTTTTCCAAGTATAAGCATAGCCCACATATAAAAACAACCTCCTACACACTGTTATGAACAGAAGAAGCTTGGGAACATTGTCTCTCAACTATGTCACAGAGTGTAATACTACATGGCAGTGAAGTGTAAGGATTTCCAAAGTTGCATAATGTGTTTGTTTCTCTATTTCAATGGTATTCTGCCTTGTTTGACACACATTTACTGTTTTACGATCCTTTAAATAAACATTATAGGATTCATACAATGTTTCATATGATCTTAACACTAATTTAGGATTTCCTGGATCTTAGATACCTTTTATAAACCAGCAACAGACATGGAGAAGTGTTTTATACATGTTATATGCGAGTTCTCATCTATTGTACTTACTCTAATTTTCCCAGAATTACTGATGTTTTCTCCTGGTTTCTAACATTCCGCCTTCTTGTCCAGGTGTAAGCATTGGGAACATGCACAAACAACTACATAACACTGTTATGAAACTGAAAAGCTCGGGAACATTGTCTCTCAACTATGTTATACAGTTTAATGATACATTTCAGTGAGGTGCAAGGCTTTCCAAAGCTACGTAATTTGCTTATTTCTCTCTTTCTAGTTTGTGTGACATTCATTTAAAGATCTAGGCTCCTTTAAGTAAAAAATATAGGATTTGTCCACTTTTTAATGTGCTCTCATCACGAATTAAGGAATTCCTGGATGTTAGATACCTTTTCAACACTAAGAACTGACTTTGAGAAGCTTTTTCAGGGGTTCTAAATTAGTTCTCATCTATTTACTGTCATTTTCTCAGAATTATACATGTTTTCATGTAGTTTCCTATATTCGGCCTTCTTTTCCAAGTATAAGCATTGCCCAGATATACAAACAACTTCTTATACTCTTATGAACAGAATAAGCTCAAGAACATTGTCCCTCCACTATGCTATAGACTGTAAAGCTACATTACAGTGAACCGTAAGCCTTTCCAAAGTTGTTCAATTTGCTCATTTCTCACTTTCAAGCCTTCTTAAACACACATGTGGAGTTCTAGGCTACTTTAGGTAAATAAAAGAGGTTTCATACACTGTTTAATGTGCTCTTAACACTAATTAAGCATGTCCTGGATCTAGATACCTTTTCTACACTAAAATCTGACTTGGAGAATCTGT
Source organism: Pipistrellus hanaki (assembly GCF_964339955.1). Lineage (NCBI taxonomy): Eukaryota > Metazoa > Chordata > Mammalia > Chiroptera > Vespertilionidae > Pipistrellus > Pipistrellus hanaki. The sequence continues at coordinate 37,036 of NW_028182226.1, read as the reverse complement.
TTCGGCTGTTCTAAACGAGTACTCATCTATTTACTGACATTTTCTCTGAATTATTCATGTTTTCATGTAGTTTCCTACATTAGGCCTTCTTGTCCAAGTATAAGCATAGCCCACATATAAAAACACCCTCCTACACACTGTTATCACCAGAAGAAGCTCGGGAACATTGTCTCTCAACTATGTTATAGAGTGTAATACTACATTGCAGTGAAGTGTAAGGATTTCCAAAGCTGCTGAATGTGTTTGTTTCTCTATTTCAATGGTATTCTGCCTTGTATGACACACATTTACCGTTCTAGGCTCCTTTAAGTAAACAATATAGGATTCATACAATGTTTCAAGTGATCTTAACTCTAATTTAGGATTTCCTGGATCTTAGGTACCTTTTATAAACCAGCAACAGACATGGAGAAGTGTTTTATACATGTTCTATGCGAGTTCTCATCTATTAATATTTACTGTTATTTTCCCGGAATTACTGATGTTTTCTTCTGGTTTCTAACATTCGGCCTTCTTGTCCAGGTACAGTGGTGCCTCGCATAAAGAACGCCTTGCACAGCGAACGCTGCACACAACGAACTTCATTTCATGATTCATACAACGAACTTCCTTTCACACAACGAAGTCACCCGAGCTTCCACGACCGCTTTGCCCGAGCTTCCACGACTGCTTCGCCCGAGCTTCCACGATCGCTGCCGATGTATTGCATCCTTCCGCGCAGGCACTGCAGGCAGTCGTTAGTCACTGCGCTTAACTTAAACATGTATCCCGGCAATCGTTCTTCATTACGAATTAAATCACGCACGTATCACGGCAGTCGTCCTTTTAAGTTAAACTCAATACACTGTATCCGGATTCAGCTGACGCAAACAGGATCAACGATCTTTACTCCGATACTCTTGTCCGTTATTTCTGGCAGATGTTGGAGAAAAGAGAAAAACAAACGACTTTGGACAGGTTTTTCATGAAACCATCGGCCAAAAAGCAGAAAATGGATGAAGATGTGCAAGATTCGGTAGACTCTACTTAGTCTGTCTTAAAATTAAAAAAATGTGTGTTTTTTTTTTTAAAAATTGTTTTTAGATGTATATAAATAAAAATAATAACAAAAAATTTATCTTTTTTATGTCATCTTAGCATATTTTATGCTACAGAGCGAATTATTTTTTTAACATGTATTGTTATGGGAAAACGCGTTTCACATAACGAACTTTTCGCATAACAAACTTGCTCCTGGAACGAATTAAGTTCGTTGTGTGAGGCACCATTGGGAACATGGACAAACAACTACCTAAACAATGTTATGAACCTGAAAAGCTCGGGAACATTGTCTCTCAACTATGTTATACAATTTAATGATACATTTCAGTGAAGTGCAAGGCTTTCCAAAGCTACGTAATTTGCTTATTTCTCTCTTTCTAGTTTGTGTGACATACATTTAAAGATCTAGGCTCCTTTAAGTAAAAAATATAGGATGCATACACTTTTTAATGTGCTCTCAACACGAATTAAGGAATTCCTGGATGTTAGATACCTTTTTAACACTAAGAACTGACTTGGAGAAGCTGTTTCAGATGTTCTAAATGAGTTCTCATCTATTTACTGTCATTTTCTCAGAATTATACATGTTTTCATGCAGTTTCCTATATTCGGCCTTCTTTTCCAAGTATAAGCATTGCCCACATATACAAACAACTTCCTGTACACTGTTATGAACAGAAGAAGCTGGAGAACATTGTCCCTCAACTATGTTATAGAGTGTAATGCTACATTACAGTGAACTGTAAGGCTTTCCAAAGCTGTTCAATTTGCTCATTTCTCACTTTCAAACCTTGGTTGACACACATGTGGAGTTCTAGGCTACTTTAAGTAAATAATAGAGGTTTCAGACACTGTTTAATGTGCTCTTAACACTAATTAAGGATGTCCTGGATCTTAGATACCTTTTATGCACTAAAATCTGACTTGGAGAATCTGTTTCGGCTGTTCTAAACGAGTTGTCATCTATTTACTGACATTTTCTCTGAATTAAGTAGTTTTTCGTGTAGTTTCCTATATTTCGCCTTCTTGTCCAAGTATAAGCATAGTCCACATATAAAAACAACCTCCTAAACGCTGTTATGAACAGAAGAAACTTGGGAACATTGTCTCTCAACTATAGAGTGTAATACTATATTGCAGTGAAGTTTAATGATTTCCAAAGCTGCTGAATGTGTTTGTTTCTCTATTTCAATGGTATTCTGCCTTGTATGACACACATTTACTGTTCTACGCTCCTTTAAATAAACATTATAGGATTCATACAATGTTTCTTGTGATCTTAAGTCTAATTTTGGATTTACTGGATCTTAGATACCTTTTATAAACCAGCAACAGACATTGAAAACTGTTTTATACATGTTCTATGTGAGTTCTCATCTATTTACTGTTATTTTCCCAGAATGACTGATGTTTTCTTCTGGTTTCTAACATTCGGCCTTCTTGTCCAAGTATAAACATTGGGAACATGGACAAACAACTACCTAAACACTGTTATGAACCTGAAAAGCTCGGTAACATTATCTCTCAACTGTGTTATACAGTTTAATGATACATTTCAGTGAAGTGTAAGGCTTTCCAAAGCTACTTAATTTGCTTACTTCTCTCTTTCTAGCTTTGTGTGACATTCATTTAAAGTTCTAGGCTCCTTTAAGTTAAACATATAGGATTTATACAGTGTTTAATGTGCTCTCAACTCGAATTAAGGAATTCCTGTTGTTAGATACCTTTTCAACACTAAGAACTGTCTTGGAGAAGCTGCTTCAGCAGTTCTAAAAGAGTTCTCATCTACTTACTGTCATTTTCTCAGAATTATACATGTTTTCATGTAGTTTCCTATATTAGGCCTTCTTGTCCAAGTGTAAGCATTGCCCACATATACAAACAACTTCCTATACACTGTTATGAACAGACGAAGCTCGAGAACATTGTCCCTCAACTATGTTATAGAGTGTAATGCTACATTACAGTGAATTGTAAGCCTTTCCAAAGCTTTTCAATTTGCTCATTTCTCACTTTTTTTTTTTTTTTATAGAAAAGAAGATGCTGTATTTTTCTATTTTATTGCCTTATGGGGTCTCTATTTGTACCCATTGTTTTTATTTATTTATTTTTTTTAAATATATTTTATTGATTTTTTTTTTTGCCCCCCACCCTCCCTCCCACACATCCCCTCCCTCCCCAGAGTTTTGTGTCCATTGGTTATACTTATATGCATGTATAAAAGTCCTTCGGTTGATCTATTATCTCCCCCAGATCTTCCTCCCCTCCCCGCTGTAATTTGACAGTCTACTTGTTGATATACTGTCTCTATATCTATCTTTTGGTTCATCAGTTTATAATGCTCTTTGTTATCCACAAATGAGTGAGGTCATGTGGTGTTTCTCTTTCATTGATTGGCTTATTTCACTCAGCATGATGTTCTCCAATTCCATCCAGTTTGCTGCAAATGATGAGAATTCCTTATTTTTTATGGCCGCATAGTATTCCATTGTGTAGATGTACCAAAGTTTTTGGATCCAATCATCTGCTGACGGACACTTAGGCTGTTTCCAAATTCTGGCTATTGTAGATTGTGCTGCTATGAACATAGGGGTGCATATATCCTTTCTGATTGGTGTTTCTAGTTTTTTGGGATATATTCCTAGGAGTGGGATTACTGGGTCAAATGGGAGTTCCATTTTCAGTTTTTTGAGGAAACTCCAACACTGTTCTCCACAGTGGTTGCACCAGTCTGCATTCCCACCAGCAGTGCACGAGGGTTCCTTTTTCTCCGCAACCTCGCCAACAATTGTCGTTTGTTGATTTGTTGATGTTGGCCATTCTGGCAGGTGTGAGATGGTACCGCATTGTTGTTTTGATTTGCATCTCTTGGACAATTAGTGACTTTGAGCATGTTTTCATGTGCCTTTTGGCCTTCCTTCTGTCTTCTTTTGAAAATGTTCTATTTAGGTCCATTGCCTATTTTTTAATTGGATTATTTATCTTCCTTTTATTTAGTTGTATAAGCTGTTTGTAGATGTTGGAGATTAAACCTTTATCAGTGGTATCATTTGCAAATATGTTCTCCCACACTGTGGGCTTTCTTGTTGTTTTGTTGATGGTTTCTTTTGCTGTAAAAAAGCTTTTTATTTTGATGTAGTCCCATTTGTTTATTTTCTCTTTAGCTTCCATTGCCCTAGGGGTAGTATCAGTGAGGAAGTTCTTTTGGCATACGTCTGAGATTTTGCTGCCTGTGGATGCTTCTAGTATTTTTATGGTTTCCCGTCTGATGTTTAAGTCCTGTATCCACTTTGAGTTTATTTTTGTGAATGGTGTAAGTTGGTGATCTAGTTTCATTCTTTTGCATGTGTCTGTCCAAATTTCCCAACACCATTTATTGAAGAAACTGTCTTGACTCCATTGTATATTCGTGCCTCCTTTGTCAAATATTAATTGAGCATATTGATTTGGGTTGATATCTGGGTTCTCGATTCGATTCCATTGATCTATATGTCTGTTCTTGTGCCAGTACCAGGCTGTTTTGAGAACAGTGGCTTTGTAATATAGTTTGAAGTCTGGTATTGAGATCCCTCCTACTTTACTCTTCTTTCTCAGGATTGTTGTGGCTATTCGGGGTCTTTTATTGTTCCAAATGAACTTTTGGAGAGTTCTTTCTAGGTCAGTGAAATATGCCATTGGTATTTTAATGGGGAGTGCATTGAACCTATAGATTGCTTTAGGAAGTATGGACATTTTGATGATGTTGATTCTACCAATCCATGAACATGGTATGTTCTTCCATCTCCTTACATCTTCCTCTATCTCTTTTTTCAGTGTCGTGTAGTTTTCTGCAAATAGGTCCTTTACTTCCTTAGTTAAAGTTATTCCTAGGTATCTTAATTTTTTTGGTGCGATGGTAAATGGAATTGCTTTTTTAGTCTCTGTTTCTGCAGTTTCTCTGTTGGTGTATAGAAAAGCCATGGATTTCTTGGCATTAATTTTGTATCCTGCTACATTACCAAATTAATTTATTAAGTCAATTAGTTTTTTAATGGAGTCTTTTCGGTTTTTTATGTACAATAACATGTCATCGGCAAATAAGGATAACTTTACTTCTTCTTTTCCAATTTGGATGCCTTTTATTTCCTCCTCTTGTCTAATTGCAATGGCTAGTACTTCCAGTACTATGTCAAACAGGAGTGGCGAGAGTGGGCATCCCTGTCTTGTTCCTGTTCTTAGAGGGAATGGTTTTAGTTTTTGCCCATTGAGTATAATGTTGGCTGTGGGTTTATCATATATAGCTTTTATTATGTTGAGGTATGATCCTTGTACTCCCACCTTGTTAAGAGTTTTTATCAGAAAAGGGTGTTGGATTTTATCGAATGCTTTTTCTGCATCAATTGATATGACTATATGATTTTTATCTTTCAATTTGTTTATGTGATGTATCACCTTTATTGATTTGCGGATATTGTACCATCCTTGCATTCCTGGAATAAATCCTACTTGGTCGTGGTGTATGATCTTTGTGATGCTCTTCTGGAGTCGATTTGCTAGAATTTTGTTGAGGATTTTAGCATCTATGTTCATGAGGGATATCGGCCTGTAATTCTCTTTCATTGAGTTGTCTTTATCTGGTTTTGGTATTAGGGTGATGCTGGCTTCATAGAAGGAATTTGGAAGTGTTCCTTCCTCTTGGATTTTTTGGAATAGTCTGAGGAGGATAGTTTTTAGTTCTTCCTTGAATGTTTGGTAAAACTCTCCTGTGAAGCCATCTGGCCCTGGGCTTTTGTTTGCTGGAAGCTTTTTGATGACTGTTTCAATTTCTTCCCAAGTCACTGGTTTATTGAGATTTTTAGATTCTTCCTGATTGAGTTTTGGAAGTTTGTATTTTTCTAGGAATATGTCCATTTCCTCCAGGTTGTTCAGTTTGTTGGAGTAGAGTTGTACATAGTATTTTGTAACAATCCGTTGTATTTCGGTGGGGTCTGTTGTTATTTCACCTCTTTCATTTCTGATTTTGTTTATTTGGGTCCTCTCTCTTTGTTTCTTGGTTAGTCTGGCTAGAGGTCCATCTATCATGTTTATCCTTTCAAAGAACCAGCTCTTGGTTTTGTTGATCTTATGTATTGTTTCTTTGGTCTCTATGTCGTTTATCTGTGCTCTGATTTTTGTTATTTCCTTCCTTCTACTTACACTGGGCTTTTCTTGTTGCTCTTTTTCTAACTCTTTGAGTTGTAGAGTTAGATCATTTGTTACACTTTTTTCTAGTTTTTTGCAATAGGCTTGTAAGGATATGAACTTCCCTCTCAAAACTGCTTTTGCTGTGTCCCATAGATTTTGGATTGTTGTGTTTTCATTGTCATTTGTTTCCAGGATGTTTTTAATTTCTTCCTTGATTTCTCTGGTAACCCAGTCCTTGTTTAATAGCATGCTGTTTAGCCTCCATGTGTTTGATTTCTTTGGATTATTTTTATTGTAGTTAATTTCCAGTTTTATGCCATTATGGTCTGAGAAGATGCTTGATATGATTTCTATCTTCTTGAATTTGAAGAGACTTTGCCTATGTCCCAAAATGTGGTCTATCTTTGAGAATGTCCCATGTGCATTTGAGAAGAATGTATATTCTGTGGCTTTGGGGTGGAATGTTCTGAAGATGTCAATTAATTCCATCTGGTCTAGTGAGTCATTTAGGATTGATATTTCTTTGCTGATTTTTTGTTTGGATGATTTGTCGAAGGGTGACAGTGGGGTATTAAAATCTCCTACTATGATTGTATTGCTGTTAATCTCTCCCTTAATGTCCTCCAGCAGTTTTTTTATGTATTTGGGTGCTCCCGTATTGGGTGCATATATATTTACCAGGGTTATTTCTTCTTGTTTGATTGCTCCCTTTAGTATTATGAAGTGGCCTTCATTGTCTCTTGTTATGTCCTTCACTCTGAGATCTAATTTGTCAGATATAAGTATTGCTACCCCAGCTTTCTTTTCATTTCCATTTGCCTGGAAAACCTTTTTCCATCCCTTCACCCTCAGTCTGTGTGCATCTCTTTTCCTGAGGTGGGTTTCTTGTAGACAACAGATGTATGGGTCTTGTTTTCTTATCCAATCTGTTACCCTATGTCTTTTGATTGGAGCATTTAAACCATTTACATTTAATGTTATTAATGATAGGTACTCATTTGATGCCATTTTTATTCTATACCCCTGTGTTCCTTCTTCGCTTCCTATTTATTTATTTTTACAGTAGACCTTTTAGCATTTCTTGCATTGCTGGTTTGGTGGAGATAAATTCCTTTAGTCTTTTTTTGTCTGTGAAGCTCCTGATTTCCCCTTCAATTTTGATTGATAGTCTTGCTGGGTACAGTATTCTTGGATTCAGACCCTTTCTTTGCATGACTTTGTATATTTCATCCCATTCCCTTCTGGCCTGATAAGTTTCTGTTGAGAAATCAGTTGTGAGTCTGATGGGGGTTCCTTTATATGTAACTTTCTGTCTCTCTCTGGCTGCTTTTAAGATTCTAACTTTGTCATTGGTGTTTGCCAATTTAATTATAATATGTCTTGGCGTCGGTCTTCTGGGATCCATTTTGCTTGGGACTCTGCGAGCATCTTGGATTTGTGTTGGTTTTTTCTTCTCTATCTCAGGAAAATTTTCTGTCATTATTTCTTGAAATACATTTTCCATGTCTACCTCGGTTTTCTTTCCTTCCGGAACCCCTATTATTCGAATATTGTTTTGTTTTGCATTGTCCCAAAGCTCCCGTAGGCTCTCTTCCTGCTTTTTAATTTTTTTTTCTAGAAGCTGCTCTAATTGGGTATTTTTTTCCATCTTGTCTTCTAGCTCACTGATGCGATCCTCTGCTTCTTCTAGTCTGCTCTTGATGCTTTCTATTGAGTTCTTCATAGTAGCGATGTCATTTTTCATTTCATCTTGAGTCATCTTCATTTCCTCTTGGGTTTTTTTCATTTCCTCTTGGGTCTTACTCAAATTGTCAAATTTGTCTTCCATTCTTTTTAGCCATCTTAAGATCGTTACTCTGAATTCTTGCTCTGGTAGGTTGCTTGCCTCTATATCGTTTACTTCCTTTTCTGGTGAAGCCTGCTTTTCTTTCATATGCGGGCTGTTTTTTGGTCTCCCCATGATCTATGATGTCTGGTTGTGTAGTTCTCTCTCTCCTGCTTTGATTTAAAGGCACAAAATACAACACAACCAGGTACAACACACAAGGCACTGAATCGAAATGTTTTTGCGATATTAATAACCACCAATAAGGGTGACTAGAACCCAGCTAACAAAAACATACAATCAAACAAAAAGCATAGGCAAATCAATCTTATAAAAGAAAAGCATACAACTTCAGTAAAGTTAACATTCAACATACAACTTCAAAGAGTTAGAGAGTAAGACTATTTTGTTTTTTTGTTTTGTTTTGTTTTTAGGACAATTGCGAGGGAGGTGTGAATGGGTTTGGAGCAGGTAGTTGGAAATTAGATATATACAAGTAGGGTGAAATTTTAGGAGGGGGTAGACAGATGTAATGGGGGAAATCTAGAGCAGGAAAGGGTTAAGATAAACAGGGTATCAAAGGAAAAGATTGGAAAGAGGGTGAGGGCATAAAGGTAGGGTTGAGATAGAATAAAGCGTTGGAGAAAGAAGGATAGATAAGACTGTAGAACAGTAATCCTGAAATTAAAATATATATATATATATATATATATATATATATATATATAATCAAATGGAATAAAAATAATAAAAATAAACAAAAGAAAATAAGATGAAAAAGGTAAATTAGTAGTAGTAATAATGTTGATTACATATACAATGTAATAATTATCAAGATAAAATCAAGTGAGGAAAAAGAAAAAAAATAGTTTCTTGAGTAAACGTTGCAAATATTGAAAACAAAAGTAAAAAACAAAAATTTAAAAATTAAAAAAAATAATAATAAAATTTTAAAAATTTAATTAAAATTAGCAGTAATGAAGGTCATTCGCTTCCTCTATTGTTATGATCCAGTCCTGATTTTTAGGCAGGTTTTGCTTTGTTTTTATTACACTAGAGTCAATTTGTGAATTAGCCTCTGGGGGCAGTGTTTCTAGGTTGACTTCCCAGACTCTAAAGCCTCTCCAGCTTTTTTTTTTTTTTTCCGTCCTCTCTGAAGCTGGAACTATGGAGGGGGGTAGGGGGCAGGTCCGAGCAACTGCAATCTCCCGCAACTCTCCGATATCCCTCCGAGCCGGATCCAAATGTGTTGCTCTTTAGATATCTCCCCTGTTAGGAGCCCCGTCCACTTTCAAGGGTGACAACCGCCCAATAGCGGGGGCTTCTACTTGTAATCACCACCCCTGTCCTCCAGCTTCCGGGAGCGCGCTCTGTGCGCACAGGCTTTTTGTTTTCGCCGCGAGCGCTCTCCACCCTCTCCCAGCGAAATCTGACCTTTTCGCTGAGCAGTGGGGCAATCCTGTGAGGGCAAGTGTTCGCGCCGCTTGGGATCCGCGTTCTGGGGGTCACAGATGCTTGGTGGTCGCTGCGGCTGTGGATATTCAGGCCTCTGACACGATCCTATCTTCCTCTCAAGATGGCGAGGTTTCCCCGTCCAAGCCGGTAGGTAGCTCCGGGCAGGGACACAGCCCGCGTGGGTGCTTCCCTGTGAGGGGCACCTCTGTCAGCAGCCCCCCAGCAGTTTCTTCTGGTGTTCGCTGTCTCCCAGCTTGCCAATAAACACTCACAGCACAAGACCCTCAGTTGCTCTCTCTTTCTGCTTCGGGAGAGGGCTCAGAATCCGCCCATCTATTCTTCCGCCATCTTACCTCCTCTCTTCTCATTTCTCACTTTCAAGCCTTGTTTGACACACATGTAGAGTTCTAGGCTACTTTAAGTAAATAAAAGTTGTTTCATACACTCTTTAATGTGCTTTTAACACTAATGAAGGATTTCCAGGATCTTAGATACCTTTTCTACACTAAAAACTGACTTGGGCTTTCAGGGTCTAGGTCTCCACCAGGGCAGGGGGTCATCATTCAATGCAGCTCTTCCTGAGGTCAGCTGTGGCTGGTTTGGCTGCTTCTCTGGGCCTGGAGCTGGAATACAACTGAGATCCAGAGGTTATCTTTGGGGAGGAAAGATCCAAACCACGTGACCAGCACTATGCATGCAAAGGGAGAAACATTCACCCTGGGGGCAGGTCCCACCCCACAGTTGATTGCTCATTACTAGGCACCTGGGGCTGTCCAGCCTCATGATCCTCTGAACCTCGACCTCCCCACTGTCCTTGCTCTGCTCCTGTCTGTCCACCCACCGCAGAAAAGCTGTGGAGGGAGGCACACGGAGTCGGGAAGAGACCATCACTGCACGATGGGAGCCATCATGCCCCTGACCAACTAGAGGATTCTGTTACCTGTTAAAAGTAAGCTTTCTAGATTAAGGGAGAGTGGAAGAGAGAGGGAAAGACAGAAGCATCAATGTGAGAGAAACACATCGATTGGTTGCCTTTTGCACGAGCCCTGACAGCGGCCCAGGCCAGAGAGGAGCCTGCAACCAAGATATAGCCCTGGGAGCTTGAAGATGGCGACTCAACAGACGGACTTATTCTGACTCTGGTCCCAGAACAGAAAAAAGCAGCATCTGAGTCACCCAGGGAAAGTTGATTGGCAGCTGAGGGACAGCGGAAATCTCAAGGAAGGTAAGGAAAGATCCGCTGGACAGGATTTCCTGACCAACCGGCCAGCACTGCGGCCTCCGCGGCGGCTCTACTGGAGCTCCGGGCTTGGAGGGAAGGCTGCGCCATCTTACCAGGAAAGGAGGAGCTTCTCTGAGGCCTGGAAAAACCCACAGCAGAGGAGACCATCCAGTAGCTGAGACGGCCCAATCGGGGCAAACACTTGGTTTCAAGGGAGTTCTTCAGTCACCCATGGAAAGGTCAGAGTTTGCGGGGAAAACTTGAGGGATCTGGGTCCCACGGCGCAGGCAGTGATGGTAGCCGCTGAGCTCTGGCAAGGCCCCGCCCCACCACGCATTGTAGCCGGGAGTGCAGTGCTTCCACCTGCGCTGAGCCTTGCCCAAGGAAGGCTGCAGTGAGAATTCTGCCCGGGACACCCAGTGCTGGGTTTGGCATAATCTGGGACTTTTTTAAAAACGCCAGGGGACACGGGACAGATTGTTAAGAATCGCAGCTGTCCCGACAAGGGCGGAACATCTGGACACCTTGGCGCCTGATCCCCTTCACCCCCTTGCTTCTGAAAGCTAGGGAAGGACTGCCCAGTTGGGCATATCCGGGGAAATTGCAAGGGGAAATTTCCTTCCTGGAAACAAGGAATCGGAGCTTTAGAGATAGTCTGGGAGCCAGTTGGCACACTACTAGCTAGAGCCATAGAGAAAGAAGGCCAGAGCTACCAAAAGGACTGGGAGGTCAAACCGGAAACACTGACACCTAAGAGTTGAATTACAAACTGCCTTTTGTTTTTGTTTTGTTTTTTGTTTTTTTTTTCTTTTTCTTTTTATTAATCAAAAATAAATGGACACAAATAACTAAGATATAGCCTACTTAAAATTAAGGATTACCTTACAAAACAGGTGCAGTGGAATGCTGGGAACTGCAAGACTGTCTGCTCCGAGAATTAGGCGTGCCAAATACAATAACAGAGGAAGTGAATGACCACTACTGGACATTTTTATGCTAATTTTACCATTCTTTATTTTATTTCCATTTTTTTTACATCTTTTATTTAATTTTCATTTTTCACATCTTTTACTTAAGAAACGAATTTTTTCTTTTTTTCCTTACTTGATTTTACCTTTTCAATTATTACATTTTTCAATCTCTATCATCACTATTACTACTGCTATTTTGCAATTTTTGTTTCTTTTTTTTTTTTTTCCCTCTCCAGTACCATTTTATTTTTTCTTTATTTTACATTGGGAGTAACCTTCATTCTATTTTAATCTCTTCTATATCATCATTCAACCCTATCTCAACTTGACCTCTACACCATCACTCTCATACTAAACTTTACCCTTATAGTCTCCAGTTTATCCTATCCCTTTCCTGCTTTAGTTTTTCCTCTACTATTTCTGTATACCCCCTGCTAAAGCTCTCACTATACTTATAGACCTAAGTTCCAACCCCTGATCCAAGTGTATAAATACCACTCTCTGCACTATATTAAATAGTTAAAAAAAAAAACAAACAGTTCTCCTCTCTATCCTTTTCTCATTGTTTGTGTGAAGGTTGATTATTGTGAATTTTTATGCTTTTTACTGAAATTGTTATGCTTATTCCTGTGTTGTTATTGTTGCTTTGTATTTTTTTTTAAAAATCGTCTGGTTTTGTTTTTTTTGTTTCTTTTACTTCTGTATATCATAGCCTTACTTAATAATAGTGGATATTGTAGTTTGTATTGATCTCCTAGTATTGTTACTGGCATTGGCTGGGTTCAGTGGTTGTTCTATGGCAATTTTCTCCACAGATATATAGTTTGTCTCCCATTTCTCTTTTAGTTTCCTTCTTCTCTCTCTTTCTTTCTCTCTCTCTCTTCTTTTTTTCCATTTTCTTTTTTTTTTAATATATTTTATTGATTTTGTACAGAGAGGAAGGGAGAGAGATAGAGAGCCAGAAACATCGATGAGAGAGAGTCATCGATCAGCTGCCTCTTGCACACCCCCTACTGGGGATATGCCCGCAACCAAGGTACATGCCCTTGACCGGAATCGAACCCGGGACCCTTCAGTCCCCAAGCCGACGCTCTATCCATTGAGCTAAACCGGTCCCGGCTTTTTTTCCATTTTCCAACTTCATTTTGTCATTACTTTTTCCTTCTTTTTCTATCTCTTTATCCCTCTTTTTTATTTTATTTACTTATTTTATTTATTATTATTTTTTTAATTTTTCTTTATTTTATTTTTACCTTTTCTCCTTCTTTCCTATCCCCCAATTGCCTTTCTCTAGTGGTCACCTTTGTGGGAGGTTATTAATATTGTAAATACATTCCTGTTAAGTGCCTCTTGTGTTGTACCTGGTAGTAATGTAGTTTGTATCTTTAAATCAACACAGGAGAAGAAACACCACATAACCAGACATCCTGAAAAGAGAGGCCATGGGGAGACAAAGAAATAGCCCGCACATGAAAGAAAAGCAGGCATCACCAGAAAAGGAAGTAAAGGAGTAAGAGGCAAGCAGCCTACCAGAGCAAGAATTCAGAATAATGATCATAGGATGGCTAAAAAGAATGGAAGAGAAATTTGACAATAACCAAGAAGAAATGAGGAAGAACCATGAGGAATTGAAGAAGAACCAAGAGGAACTGAAGAAGAACCAAGAAGAAATGAAAAATGACATCACTACCATGAAGAACTCAATAGAAAGCATCAACAGTAGACTATTATAGATGAAGCAGAGAACCACATCAGTGAGCTAGAAGACAAGATGGGAAAAAATACCCAATTAGAGCAGCTTCTAGAAAAAAAAAGATTAAAAAGCAGGAGGAGAGCCTATGGGAGCTTTGGGAAAATACAAAACAAAATAATATTCGAATAATAGGGGTTCCAGAAGGAAAGGAAACTGAGGTAGACATGGAAAAAATATTTCAAGAAATAATGACAGAAAACTTTCCTGAGATAGAGAAGAAAAAACCCACACAAATCCAAGATGCTCGCAGAGTCCCAAGCAAAATGAATCCCAGAAGACAGACGCCAAGGCACATTATAATTAAAGTGGCAAACAACAATGACAAAGTAAGAGTCTTAACAGCAGCCAGAGAGAGACAGAAAGTTACATATAAAGGAACCCCCATCAGACTAACAACTGATTTCTCAACAGAAACATATCAGGCCAGAAGGGAATGGAATGAAATATACAAAGTCATGCAAAGGAAGGGTCTGAATCCAAGAATACTGTACCCAGCAAGGCTATCAATCAAAATTGAAGGGGAAATCAGGAGCTTCACAGACAAAAAAAGACTGAAGGAATTTATCTCCACCAAACCAGCAATGCAAGAAATGCTAAAGGGTCTACTGTAAAAATAAAGAAATAGGAAGTGAAGAAGGAACACGGGTATGGAATAAAACTGGCGTCAAATGAGTACCTATAAATAATAACCTTAAATGTAAATGGATTAAATGCTCCAATCAAAAGACATAGGGTGTCAGATTGGATAAGAAAACAAGACCCATACATCTGTTGTCTACAAGAAACCCACCTCAGAAAAAAAGATGCACACAGACTGAGGGTGAAGGGATGGAAAAAAGTTTTCCAGGCAAATGGAAATGAAAAAAAAAGCTGGGGTAGCAATACTTATATCTGACAAATTAGATCTCAGAGAGAAAGACATAACAAGAGATAATGAAGGCCACTTCATAATACTAAAGGGAACAATCCAACAAGAAGAAATAACCCTGGTAAAGATATAAGCACCCAATACAGGAGCACCCAAATACATTAAAAAAAAAACTGCTGGAAGACATTAAGGGAGAGATTAATAGCAATACAATCATAGTAGGAGATTTTAATACCCCACTATCACCCTTCGACAAATCATCAAAAGAAAATATCACCAAAGAAATATCAATCCAAAATGACTCACTAGACCAGATGGAAATAATTGACATCTTCAGAACATTCCACCCCAAAGCCACAGAATATACATTCTTCTCAAATGCACATGGGACATTCTCAAAGATAGACCACATTTTGGGACATAGGCAAAGTCTCTTCAAATTCAAGAAGATAGAAATAATATCAAGCATCTTCTCAGATCATAATGGCATAAAACTGGAAATTAACTACAATAAAAATAATCCAAAGAAATCAAACACATAGAGACTAAACAGCATGCTATTAAACAAGGACTGGGTTACCAGAGAAATCAGGAAGAAATTAAAAACATCATGGCAACAAATGACAATGAAAACACAACAATCCAAAATCTATGGGACACAGGAAAAGCAGTTTTGAGAGGGAAGTTCATATCCTTACAAGCCTATTGCAAAAAACTAGAAAAAAGGCTAACAAGTGATCTAACTCTACAACTCTAAGAGCTAGAAAAAGAGCAACAAGAAAAGCCCAGTGTAAGCAGAAGGAAGGAAATAACAAAAATCAGAGCACAGATAAACGACATAGAGACCAAAGACACAATACATAAGATCAACAAAACCAAGAACTGGTTCTTTGAAAGGATAAACAAGATAGATGGACCTCTAGCCAGACTAACCAAGAAACAAAGAGAGAGGACCCAAATAAACAAAATCAGAAATGAAAGAGGTGAAATAACAACAGACCCCATCGAAATACAACGGATTGTTACAAAATACTACGAACAACTCTATTCCAACAAACTGAACAACCTGGAGGAAATGGACATATTCCTAGAAAAATACAAACTTCCAAAACTCAATCAGGAAGAACATAAAAATCTCAATAAACCAGTGACTTGGGAAGAAATTGAAACAGTCATCAAAAAGGTTCTAGCAAACAAAAGCCCAGGGCCAGATGGCTTCACAGGAGAGTTTTACTAAACATTCAAGGAAGAACTAAAACCTATCCTCCTCAGACTGTTCCAAAAAATACAAGAGGAAGGAACACTTCCAAACTCCTTCTATGAAGCCAGCATCACCCTAATACCAAAACCAGATAAAGACAACTCAATGAAAAAGAATTACAGGCCAATATCTCTCATGAACATAGATGCCAAAATCCTCAACAAAATTCTAGCAAATCGACTCCAGAAGAGCATCACAAATATCATACACCACAACCAAGTAGGATTTATTCCAGGAATGCAAGGATGGTACAATATCTGCAAATCAATAAACGTGATACATCACATAAACAAATTGAAAGATAAAAATCATATAGTCATATCAATTGATGCAGAAAAAGCATTTGATAAAATCCAACACCCTTTCCTGATAAAAACTCTTAACAAGGTGGGAGTACAAGGATCATACCTCAACATAATAAAAGCTATATATGATAAACCCACAGCCAACATTATACTCAATGGGCAAAAACTAAAACAATTTCCTCTATGAACAGGAACAAGACAGGGATGCCCACTCTCACCACTCCTGTTTGACATAGTACTGGAAGTTCTAGCCATTGCAATTAGACAAGAGGAGGAAATAAAAGGCATCCAAATTGGAAAAGAAGAAGTAAAGTATCCTTATTTGCAGATGACATGATATTGTATATAAAAAACCCAAAAGACTCCATTAAAAAACTAATTGACTTAATAAATGAATTTGGCAATGTAGCAGGATACAAAATTAATGCCAAGAAATCCATGGCATTTCTATACACCAACAGTGAAACTACAGAAACAGAGGCTAAAAAAACAATTCCATTTACCAAAAAAATTAAGATACCTAGGAATAACTTTAACTAAGGAAGTAAAGGACCTATTTGCAGAAAACTACACGACACTGAAAAAAGAGATAGAGGAAGATGTAAGGAGATGGAAGAACATACCATGTTCATGGATTGGTAGAATCAACATCATCAAAATGTCCATACTTCCTAAAGCAATCTATAGGTTCAATGCACTCCCCATTAAAATACCAATGGCATATTTCACTGACCTAGAAAGAACTCTCCAAAAGTTCATTTGGAACAATAAAAGACCCCGAATAGCCACAACAATCCTGAGAAAGAAGAGTAAAGTAGGAGGGATCTCAATACCAGACTTCAAACTATATTACAAAGCCACTGTTCTCAAAACAGCCTGGTACTGGCACAAGAACAGACATATAGATCAATGGAATAGAATCGAGAACCCAGATATCAACCCAAATCAATATGCTCAATTAATATTTGACAAAGGAGGCACGAATATACAATGGAGTCAAGACAGTTTCTTCAATAAATGGTGTTGGGAAATTTGGACAGACACATGCAAAAGAATGAAACTAGATCACCAACTTACACCATTCACAAAAATAAACTCAAAGTGGATACAGGACTTAAACATCAGACGGGAAACCATAAAAATACTAGAAGCATCCACAGGCAGCAAAATCTCAGACATATGCCAAAAGAACTTCTTCACTGATACTGCCCCTAGGGCAATGGAAGCTAAAGAGAAGATAAACAAATGGGACTACATCAAAATAAAAAGCTTTTTTACGGCAAAAGAAACCATCAACAAAACAAGAAAGCCCACGGTGTGGGAGAATATATTTGCAAATAATACCACTGATAAAGGTTTAATCTCCAACATTTACAGATAGCTTATACAACTAAATAAAAGGAAGATAAATGATCCAATTAAAAAATGGGCAATGGACCTAAATAGAATATTTTCAAAAGAAGACAGAAGGAAGGCCAAAAGGCACATGAAAACATGCTCAAAGTCACTAATTGTCCGAGAGGTGCAAATCAAAACAACAATGCGGTACCATCTCACTCCTGTCAGAATGGCCAACATCAACAAATCGACAAATGACAAGTGTTGGCGAGGTTGCGGAGAAAAAGGAACCCTCGTGCACTGCTGGTGGGAATGCAGACTGGTGCAACCACTGTGGAGAACAGTGTGGAGTTTCCTCAAAAAACTGAAAATGGAACTCCCATTTGACCCAGTAATCCCACTTCTAGGAATATATCCCAAGAAACTAGAAACACCAATCAGAAAGGATATATGCACCCCTATGTTCATAGCAGCACAAGCTACAATAGCTAGAATATGGAAACAGCCTAGGTGCCCGTCAGCAGATGATTGGATCCAAAAACTATGGTACATCTACACAATGGAATAATATGCTGCCATAAAAAAGAAGGAATTCTCATCATTTGCAGCAACCTGGATGGAATTGGAGAACATCATGCTGAGTGAAATAAGCCAATCAATGAAAGAGAAACACCACATGACCTCACTCATTTGTGGATGATAAAGAACATTATAAATTGATGAACAAAACGATAGATACAGAGACAGTAAAGCAACAAACAGACTGTAAAATTAAAGCAGGAAGTGTAGGGAGATATGGGGGAGATAAGAGATCAACTGAAGGACTTGTGTACATGCATATAAGTACAACCAATGGACATAAAACTCTGGGGAGGGAGGGCATGTATGGGAGTAAGAGAGGGGGGGGGGCAAAAAAAATCAATAAAATATATTTAAAAAAATAGAAATAATAAAAAAAATAGAACCAGAGTCATAGAAGCATTGAACAGAGTGTGGAACCTATGAGGGAAGGCAGGGGGTGAGGGAGTAAAAGATCAACCAAAGGACTTGTATGCATCCATATGAGCATAACCAATGGACACAGATGGCTGGGGGGTGCAGGGTGAGGGCATGTGCTGGGGGGAGGGGGCGGACAGATAGAGGTCAAGGGGAGAAAAAAGAGACTTATGTAATACTTTAAAAACTAAAAAAATTAAATTAAAAAGAAAAAATATATATATAGCCCTGGCTCAGTGTGGACTTACAGACATTTTGAGACAAGCTTGTTTTGTATCACAGGAAACTCCTTAGAAACTTACCTAGAAACTGAGTCACCATTTTGTTCTCAGTATCTCTTTCAACAAGATTTTTAAAAAATAATAGCTTTTAGCCGAAACGGGTTTGGCTCAGTGGCTAGAGTGTTGGCCTGTGGACTGAAAGGTCCCAGGATCGATTCCGGTCAATGGCATGTACGTTGGTTGCGGGAACATCCCCAGTAAGGGGTGTGCAGGAGGCAGCTGGTTGATGATTCTCTGTCATCAATGTTTCTAACTCTCAATCCCTCTCTCTACCTCTCTGTGAAAAATCAATAAAATATATATTTTAAAAAAAAACTGACTTGGAGAATCTGTTTCAGCTGTTCTAAATGAGTTCTCATCAATTTACTGATATTTTCACTGAATTATTCATGTTTTCATGTAGTTTCCTATATTAGGATTTCTTGTCCAAGTATAAGCACAGCCCACATATAAAAACAACTTCCTACACACTGTTATGACCAGAAGAAGCTTGGGAACATTGTCTCTCAACTATGTCATAGAGTGTAATACTACATTGCAGTGAAGTGTAAGGATTTCCAAAGCTACTGAATGTGTTTATTTCTCTATTTCAATTGTATTCTGCCTTGTATGACACACATTTACCATTTTAGTCTCTTTTAAGAAAACAATATAGGATTCATACAATGTTTCAAGTGATCTTAACTCAAATTTAGGATTTCCTGGATCTTACATACCTTTTATCAACTAACAACAGACTTGGAGAAGTGTTTTATTCATGTTCTATGGGAGTTCTCATCTATTTACTGCTATTTTCCCAGAATTACTGATGTTTTCTCATATTTTCTAACATTAGGCCTTCTTGACCAGGTATAAGCATTGGGAACATGGACAGACAACTACCTAAACACTGTTATGAACCTGAAAAGCTAGGGAACATTGTCTCCCAACTATGTTATACAGATTAATGATACATTTCAGTGAAGTGTAAGGCTTTCCAAATCTACATAATTTGCTTATTTCTCTCTTTCTAGCTTTGTGAGACATACATTTAAAGAACTAGGATCCTTTAAGTAAAAAATATAGGATTCATACACTGTTTAATGTGCTCTCAACTCAAATTAAGGAAATCCTGGATGTTAGATACCTTTTCAGCACTAAGAACTGACTTGAAGAAGCTGCTTCAGCTGTTCTAAACGAGTTCTCATCTACTTACTGTCATTTTCTCAGAATTATACATGTTTTCATGTAGTTTCCTATATTAGGCCTTCTTGTCCAAGTATAAGCATTGCCCACATATACAAACAACTTCCTATACAAACAACTTCCTATACACTGTCATGAACAAAGAAGCTCGAGAACATTGTCCCTCAACTATGTTATAGAGTGTAATGCTACATTACAGTGAACTGTAAGGCTTTCCAAAGCTGTTCGATTTGCTCATTTCTCACTTTCAAGCCTTGTTTGACACACATGTAGAGTTATAGGCTACCTTAGGTGAATAAGAAGGATTCATACACTGTTTAATGTGCTCTTAACACCAATTAAGGATTTCCTAGATATTAGATACCTTTTCTACACTTAAAAATTGACTTGGAGAATCTGTTTCAGCAGTTCTAAACGAGTTCTCATCTATTTCCTGACATTTTCTCTGAATTATTCATGTTTTCATGTAGTTTAGTATATTAGGCCTTCTTGTCCAAGTATAAGCACAGCCCACATATAAAAGCAACTTCCTACACACTCTTATGACCAGAAGAAGCTTGGGAATATTGTCTTTCAACTATGTCATAGAGTGTAATACTACATTGCAGTGAAGTGTAAGGATTTCCAAAGCTGCTGAATGTGTGTATTTCTCTATTTCAATGGTATTCTCCCTTGTATGACACGCATTTACCGTTCTAGGCTCTTTTAAGTAAAAAATATAGGATTCATACAATGTTTCATGCGATCTTAACTCTAATTTAGGATTTTCTGTATCTTAGATATCTTTTATAAACTAACAACAGACTTGGAGAAGTGTTTTATACATGTTCTATGGGAGTTCTCATCTATTTACAGTTATTTTCCCAGAATTAGTGATGTTTTCTCATACTTTCTAACATTAGGCCTTTTTGTCCAAGTATAAACATTGGGAACATGGACAAACAACTACCTAAACACTGTTATGAACCTGAAAAGCTCGGGAACATTGTCTCTCAACTATGTTATACTGTTTAATGATACATTTCAGTGAAGTGTAAGGCTTTCCATAGCTACTTAATTTGCTTATTTCTCTCTTTCTAGATTTGTGTGACATACATTTAAAGTTCTAGGCTCCATTAAGTAAAAAATATAGGATTCATACACTGTTTAATGTGCTCTCAACTCGAATTAAGGAATTCCTGGATGTAAGATACCTTTTCCAAACTAAGAACTGACTTAGAGAAGCTTTATCAGCTCTTTCAAACGAGTTCTCATGTATTTATTGTCATTTTTTCTGAATTATACATGTCTTCATGTAGTTTTCTATATGAGGCCTTCTTGTCCAAGTATAAGCATTACCCACATATACAAACAACTTCTTATACACTGTTATGAACAGACGAAGCCCGAGAACATTGTCCCTCAACTATGCTATAGAGAATAATGCTACATTACAGTGAATTGTAAGACTTTCCAAAGCGGTTCAATTTGCTCATTTCTCACTTTCAAGCCTTGTTTGACACACATGTAGAGTTCTAGGCTACTTTAAGTAAATAAAAGAGGTTTCAGACACTGTTTAATGTGCTCTTAACACTAATTAAGGATTTCCTGGATCTTAGATACCTTTTCTACACTAAAAACTGACTTGGAGAATCTGTTTCAGCTGTTCTAAATGAGTTCTCATCTATTTACTGACATTTTCTCTGAATTATTCATGTTTTCATGTAGTTTCCTATATTAGGCCTTCTTGTCCAAGTATAAGCACAGCCCACATATAAAAACAACTTCCTACACACTGTTATGACCAGAAGAAGCTTGGGAACATTGTCTCTCAACTATGTAATAGAGTGTAATACTACATTGCAGTGAAGTGTAAGGATTTCCAAAGCTACTGAATGTGTCTATTTCTCTATTTCAATGGTATTCTGCCTTGTATGACACACATTTACCATTCTTGGCTCTTTTAAGTAAAAAATATAGGATTCATACAATGTTTCATGCGATCTTAACTCTAATTTAGGATTTCCTGTATCTTAGATACCTTTTATAAACTAACAACAGACTTGGAGAAGTGTTTTATACATGTTCTATGAGAGTTCTCATCTATTTAGTTATTTTCCCAGAATTAGTGATGTTTTCTCATACTTTCTAACATTAGGCCTTCTTGTCCAAGTATAAACATTGGGAACATGGACAAACAACTACCTAAACACTGTTATGAACCTGAAAAGCTCAGGAACATTGCCTCTCAACTATGTTATACTGTTTAATGATACATTTCAGTGAAGTTTAAGGCTTTCCAAAGCTACTTAATTTGCTTATTTCTCTCTTTCTCAATTTGTGTGACATACATTTAAAGTTCTAGGCTCCTTTAAGTAAAAAATATAGGATTCATACACTGTTTAATGTGCTCTCAACAATAATTAAGGAATTCCTGGATGTAAGATACCTTTTCCAAACTAAGAACTGACTTGGAGAAGCTGTATCTGCTGTTTTAAATGAGTTCTCATGTCATTTTCTCTGAATTATACATGTTTTCATGTAGTTTCCTATATTAGGCATTCTTGTCCAAGTATAAGCATTGCCCACATTTGAAAACAACCTTCTAAACACTGTTATGGACAAGAGAAGATTGGGAATATTGTCTCTCAACTATGTTTTAGGGTTTAATGCTACAATGCAGTAAATTCTCACTTTCCCTGGCTGCTTAATTGCGCTTATTTCTCTCTTTCAAGCCTCGTGTGACACACATTTAAAGTTCTAGGCTACTTTAAGTAAATAATAGAAGTTTTATAAACTGTTTAATGTGCTGTTATGTTTAATTAAATATTTCCTGGATCTTAGTCTCCATTTCTCCAGTAACTGACTTGGAGAAATCTTTTTCAGCTGTTCTATAGGACGTCTCATTTATTTATTCTTAATTTGTCTGTATTACTCATATTTTCTTGTAGTTTCATATATTAGGCCTTCTTATCCAAATATAAGCTTCGCCCAATGGACAAACACACTGTTATTATGCTGACAAGCTAGGGTTAGGATTAGGGTTAGGGTTAGGGTTAGGGTTAAGGTTAGGGTTCGGGTTATGGATAGGGCTCAGGTTAGGGTTAGGTTTAGGGCTAGTGTTAGTGTTAGGGTTAGGGTTTGGTTTATTGCTAGGGTTAGGGTTAGGTTGAGGGTTAGGGTTAGGGTTAGGGTTAGGGTTAGGTTTAGGGCTAGCTTACGGTTAGGTTTAGTGCTAGGGTTAGGGTTAGGGCTAGGGCTAAGGTTAGGTTTAGGTTAGGGTTAGGGCTAGAGTTAGGTTTAGGGTTTGGGTTATGACTAGGGCTAGGGTTAGGATTAGCGTTAGAGCTAGGGTTAGGGTTAGGGCTAGCATTAGGATCAAGGCTAGGCTTAGGGTTAGCTTTAGGGCTATGGTTAGGGTTAGGGTTTTGGCTAGGTTTAGGGTTAGGGTTAGGGCTGGGTTAGGGTTATTACTAGGGTTAGGGTTAGGATTAGGGTTAGGGTTAGGGTTAGGGCTAGGGTTAGGGTTAGGTTTATTGCTAGGGTTAGGTTTATGGCAAGGTTTTGGGTTAGGGTAGGGCTAGAGTTAGGGCTAGGGATAGTGTTAGGGTTAGGGTAAGGGTTAGGGTTAGGGCTAGAGTAATGCTAGGGCTAGGGTTAGGGTTAGGGTGAGTGTTAGGGTTAGGTTTATGGATAGAGTAGGGTGAGGGTTAGGGTTAGGGTTAGGTTTAGGGCTAGGGTTAGGGTTAGGTATAGTGCTAGGGTTAGGGTTCAGGCTAGGGCTAGGGTTAGGGTTAGCGTTAGAGCTAGGGTTAGGGTTAGGGATAGCATTAGGGTTAAGGCTAGGCTTAGGGTTAGCGTTAGGGCTAGGGTTAGGGTTAGGGTTAGGGCTAGGGTTAGGGTTAGGGTAGGGCTAGGGTTAGGGTAGGGCTAGGGTTAGGGTAGGGCTAGAGTTAGGGCTAGGGCTAGGGTTAGGGTTAGGGTTAGGGCTAGGTTGATGGTTAGGTTTAGGGCTAGGGTTAGGGTTAGTGTTAGGGTTGGTGTTAGGGCTAGGGTTAGGGTTAGGATTAGGGTTAGGATAAGGGCTAGGGTTAGGGTTAGGGCTAGGTTTAGGGTTGGTGTTAGGGCTAGGGTTTGGGTTAGAGTTAGGGTTAGGATGAGGGCTAGGGTTAGGGTTTGGGATAGGGCTAGGTTTAGGGTTAGGGTTAGGGCTAGGGTTAGGGTTATTACTAGGGTTAGGGTTAGGATTAGGGTTAGGGTTAGGGTTAGGGCTAGGGTTAGGGTTAGGGCTAGGGTTAAGGTTAGTGTTAGGGCTAGAGTTAGGTTTAGGATTGGGGTTATGGTTAGGTTTAGGGTAGGATTATGTCTAGGGTTATATTTAGGGTAAGGGTTAGGGTTAGGGGTAGGGTTAGGGTTAGGCCTTGGGTTACTGCTAGGGTTAAGGTTAGGGTTATTGCTACGGTTAGGGTTAGGATTAGGGTTAGGGTTAGGGCTAGGGTTAGGGTTATGTTTAGTGCTAGTGGTAGGGCTAGAGTTAGGCCTAGTGCTAGGACAAGGTTTAGCGTTAGGGCTAGGGTTAGGATAAGGGCTAGGGTGAGGGTTAGGGTTAGGGTTAGGGTTAGGGTTAGGGTTAGGATTAGGGTTAGGGTTATGTTTATTGATAGGCTTAGGGTTAGTGTTAGGGTTAGGTTTAGGGCTAGATTTAGGGCTAGGGCTAGGTTTAGGGTTAGGGTATGGTTTAAGGTTAGGGCTAGAGTTAGGGCTAGGGCTAGGGTTAGGGTTAGGTTTAGGGTAAGGGTTAGGGTTAGGGTTAGGTCTAGGGTGATGTTTAGGGTTAGGGCTATGGTTAGGGTTAGGGTTAGGGTTAGGATAAGGCCTGGGTTAGGGTTAGGGTTAGGGCTAGGTTTAGGGTTGGTGTTAGGGCAAGGGTTAGCGTTAGGGTTAGGGTTAGGATATGGGCTAGGGTTAGGGTTAGGGCTAGGTTTAGGGTTAGGGTTAGGGCTAGTTTTAGGGTTATTACTAGGGTTAGGGTTAGGATTAGGGTTAGGGTTAGGGTTAGGGCTAGGGTTAGGGTTAGGGTTAGGTCTAGGGTTTGGGTTAGGGCTAGGGTTAGGGTTAGGGTTT
This sequence comes from Pipistrellus hanaki, assembly GCF_964339955.1. NCBI lineage: Eukaryota > Metazoa > Chordata > Mammalia > Chiroptera > Vespertilionidae > Pipistrellus > Pipistrellus hanaki. The sequence goes on along the minus strand of NW_028182226.1, from coordinate 12,269 downwards.
GGGCTAGGGTTTGGTTAGGGTTACAGTTTGGTTTAGTACTAGGGTTAGGATTAGGGCTAGGGTTAGGGTTAGTGTTAGCGCTAGGGCTAGCTTTAGGGGTAGGGTTAGGGCTAGGGATGGGTTATTGCTAGGGTTAGGGCTAGGGTTAGGGTTAGGGTTAGGGCTAGGGCTAGGGTTAGGTTTAGCGTTAGAGCTAGGGTTAGGGTTTGGGATAGCATTAGGGTTAAGGCTAGGCTTAGGGTTAGCGTTAGGGCTAGGGTTAGGGTTAGGGTTAGGGCTAGGGTTAGTGTTAGGTTTATTGCTAGGGTTAGGGTTAGGGTAGGGCTAGAGTTAGGGCTAGTGCTAGGGTTAGGGTTAGGGTTAGGGGTAGGGTTAGGGTTAGGGCTAGGGTGATGGTTAGGTTTAGGGCTAGGGTTAGGGTTAGGGTTAGGGTTGGTGTTAGGGCTAGGGTTAGGGTTAGAATTAGGGTTAGGATAAGGGCTAGGGTTAGGGTTAGGGTTAGGGCTAGGTTTATGGTTGGTTTTAGGGCTAGGGTTTGGGTTAGAGTTAGGGTTAGGATGAGGGCTAGGGTTAGGTTTGGTTTAGGGCCAGGTTTAGGGTTAGGGTTAGGGCTAGGGTTAGGGTTAGGGCTAGGGTTATGGTTAGTGTTAGGGCTAGAGTTAGGCTTAGGGTTAGGGTTAGGTTTAGGGTAGGATTATGGCTAGGGTTATGTTTAGGTTAAGGGTTAAGGTTAGGGCTATGGTTAGGGTTAGGGCTTGGGTTACTGCTAGGGTTATGGTTAGGGTTATTGCTACTGTTAGGTTTAGTATTAGGGTTAGGGTTAGGGCTAGACTTAGGGTTACGGTTAGTGCTAGTGGTAGGGCTAGAATTAGGGCTAGTGCTAGGACAAGGTTTAGCATTAGGGCTAGGGTTAGGGTAAGGGCTAGGGTGAGGGTTATGGTTAGTGCTAGGGTTAGGGTTAGGGTTAGGATTAGGGTTAGGGTTATGTTTATTGATAGGCTTAGGGTTAGTGTTAGGGTTAGGTTTAGGGCTAGAGTTAGGGCTAGGGCTAGGTTTAGGGTTAGGGTAAGGGTTAGGGTTAGGGCTAGAGTTAGGGCTAGGGCTAGGGTTAGGGTTAGGTTTAGGGTAAGTGTTAGGGTTAGGGTTAGGTCTAGGGTTAAGTTTAGGGTTAGGGCTAGGGTTAGGATAAGGGCTCAGGTTAGGGTTAGGGTTAGGGCTAGGTTTAAGGTTGGTGTTAGGGCAAGCGTTAGCGTTAGGGTTAGGGTTAGGATAAGTGCTAGGTTTTGGGTTAGGGCTAGGTTTAGGGTTAGGGTTAGGGCTAGTTTTATGGTTATTACTAGGGTTAGGGTTAGGATTAGGGTTAGGGTTAGGGCTAGGGTTAGGTTTAGGGCTAGGGTTATGGTTAGTGATAGGCTAGAGTTCGGGCTAGGGCTAGGGTTAGGGCTAGGGAAGGGTTAGGATTAGGTCTAGGGTTAGATCTAGGGTTAGGGTTATTATTAGGGTTAGGGTTAGGATTAGGGTTAGGGTTAGGGTTAGGGTTAGGTCTAGGGTTACGGTTAGGGTTAGGTCTAGGGTTTGGGTTAGGGCTAGCGTTAGGGTTAGGGTTAGGGCTAGGGTTAGTGTTAGTGTTAGCGCTAGGGCTAGCTTTAGGGGTAGGGTTAGGGCTAGGGATGGGTTATTGCTAGGGTTAGGGCTAGGGTTAGGGTTAGGGTTAAGTCTAGGGTTATGGCTAGGGTTATGTTTAGGGTTAATGTTAGTGTTAGGGCTAGGGTTAGTGTTAGGGCTTAGGTTACTGCTAGGGTTAAGGTTAGGGTTAGGACTAGGGTTAGCATTAGGGTTAGGGCTATGGTTAGGGTTATTGCAAGGGTTAGGGTTAGGATTAGGGTTAGGGTTAGGGTTAGGGTTAGGGTTAGGGCCAGGGTTAGGGTTAAGGTTAGGGTTACGGTTTGTGTTAGGTGTAGTACTAGGGTTAGTGTTAGGGTTATTGTTAGGGTTAGGTTTAGTGCTAGGGTTATCGTTAGGGTTAGGGCTAGGGGTAGGTTTAGGGCTAGGGTTAGGTTTAGGGCTAGGGTTAGGGTTAGGGTTAGGGTTAGGGTTAGGGCTAGGGTTAGGGTTAGGTTTAGGGCTAGGGTTAGGGTTAAGGTTAGGGCTAGGGTTAGGGTTAGGGCTATGGTTAGGTTTAGGGTTAGGGCTAGGTTTAGGGTTAGGGTTAGGGCTAGTTTTATGGTTATTACTAGGGTTAGGGTTAGGATTAGGGTTAGGGTTAGGGCTAGGGTTAGGTTTAGGGCTAGGGTTATGGTTAGTGATAGGCTAGAGTTCGGGCTAGGGCTAGGGTTAGGGCTAGGGAAGGGTTAGGATTAGGTCTAGGGTTAGATCTAGGGTTAGGGTTATTACTAGGGTTAGGGTTAGGATTAGGGTTAGGGTTAGGGTTAGGGTTAGGTCTAGGGTTACGGTTAGGGTTAGGTCTAGGGTTTGGGTTAGGGCTAGCGTTAGGGTTAGGGTTAGGGCTAGGGTTAGTGTTAGTGTTAGTGTTAGCGCTAGGGCTAGCTTTAGGGGTAGGGTTAGGGCTAGGGATGGGTTATTGCTAGGGTTAGGGCTAGGGTTAGGGTTAGGGTTAAGTCTAGGGTTATGGCTAGGGTTATGTTTAGGGTTAAGGTTAGGGTTAGGGCTAGGGTTAGCATTAGGGTTAGGGCTATGGTTAGGGTTATTGCAAGGGTTAGGGTTAGGATTAGGGTTAGGGTTAGGGTTAGGGTTAGGGTTAGGGCCAGGGTTAGGGTTAAGGTTAGGGTTACGGTTTGTGTTAGGTGTAGTACTAGGGTTAGTGTTAGGGTTATTGTTAGGGTTAGGTTTAGTGCTAGGGTTATCGTTAGGGTTAGGGCTAGGGGTAGGTTTAGGGCTAGGGTTAGGTTTAGGGCTAGGGTTAGGGTTAGGGTTAGGGTTAGGGCTAGGGTTAGGGTTAGGTTTAGGGCTAGGGTTAGGGTTAAGGTTAGGGCTAGGGTTAGGGTTAGGGCTAGGGGTAGGGTTAGGGCTAGGGTTAGGTTTAGGGCTAGGATTAGGGTTAGGGTTAGGGTTAGGGTTAGGGTGAGGGTATATTGTCTTTCAACTTTGTTATACATTTTCATGATACTTTTCTGTGTTGTCTAATAGATTCCAAAGCTACTTCAATTGGGTTAATTTTCAATTTCATGGATTTCTGTCTTGTATGACATACATTTAGTGTTATGTGCTCATTTAAGTACATAATATAGGTTTCATACATTGTTTAATGATCTCTTTAGTGTAATTAAGGTTTTCCTCGATCTTAGATAGCTTTTCTACACTAAAAATTGACTTGGAGCATTGTTTTTCTACATTTTTCATTTGAGTTCTTCTCTATTTACTGTTATTTTCTCTGAATTACTGTTTTCTTGTCATTTCCAATATTAGTCCTTCTTGTCCATGTATAAGCATTGGGAACATGGACAATCAACTGCCTAAACACTGTTTTGAATCTGAGAACCTCTGGAACATTGTCTCTCAATTATGTTATTGAGTTTAATGTTACATTACAGTGAACTCAAAAGCTTTCCAAAGTGCTTAAATGTGCTTAGTTCTCTATTTCAAGGATATTCTGCCTTGCATGACACACATTTACAGTACTAGGCTACTTTAAGAAAATAAATACACTGTTAAATGGAATCTTTTCTCTAAGGATTTCCTTGATGTTAGAAACCTTTGTACAGAAACAACTTACTTGATGAAGTGTTTACTACATGTTCAATGCTAGTTCGTACACTGTGAAGAACCTAAGAAGCTCAGGAACATTGTCTCTCAACTATGTTATAGAGTTTAATATGACATTGCTGTGAAGTCTAACGCTTTCAAAAGATGCTGAAATGTGCTTATTTCTCCATTTCAAGGCTTTTTTGCCTTTAATGACACACATTTACAATTCTAGGCTCTATTAAGTAAATAATAGAGGTTTCATACACTGTTTCATGAGCTCTTTACTGTAATTAAGGAATTCATGGATCATAGATTTTTTTTATACTCCAACAACTGATTTGAAGTAGTGTTTCCTACATGTTCTATGCAACTTCTCATCTATTTAATGTTATTTTCCCAGAATTACAGATGTTTTCTCTTAGTTTCTAATATTGGGCCTTCTTGTCCAAGTATAAACATTGGGAACATGGACAAACAATTACCTAAACACTGTTATGAACTTGGAAAGCTCGGGAACATTGTCTCTCAACTAAGTTATACAGTTTAATGATACATTTCAGTGAAGCATAAGGCTTTCCAAAGCTAAGAAATTTGCTTATTTCTCTCTTTATAGCTTTGTGTGACATACATTTAAAGTTCTAGACTGCTTTAAGTAAAAAATATAGGATTCATACACTGTTTAATGTGCTCTCAACTTGAATTAAGGAATTCCTGGATGTTAGATACCTTTTCTACAATAAGAACTGACTTGGAGAAGCTGTTTCAGCTGTTCTAAACGACTTCTCATATATTTACTGTCATTTCCTCTGAATTATTCATGTTTTCATTTAGTTTCCTATATTAGGCCTTCTTGTCCAATTATAAGAATTGCCCACATATACAAACAACTTTCTACAAACTGTTATGAACAGAAGAAGATTGATACCAATGTCTTGGAGAAGTATTTTTACTTGTTCTATGTGAGTTCTCATCTATTTACTGTTATTTTCCCAGAATTACTGATGTTTTCTCGTGGTTAATAACCAGTGGCCTTCTTGTCCAGGTATAAGCATTGAGAACATGGACAAACAACTACCTAAATACTGTTCTAACCCTTAAAAACTCTGGAACATTGTCTCTCAACTATGTTATAGAGTTTAATGATATATTTCAGGGAAGTGTAAAGCTTTCCAAAGCTTCTTAATTTGATTATTTCTCTCTTTCTAGCTTTGTGTGACATACATTTAAAGTTCTAGGCTCCTTTAAGTAAAAAATATAGGATTCATACACTGTTTAATGTGCTCTCAACTCGAATTAAGGAATTCCTGGATGTTAGATACCTTTTCTACACGAAGAACTTGTTTGGTGAATCTGTTTCACCTATTCTAAATGAGTTCTCTTCTATTTACTGTCATTTTCTCTGAATTATTCATGTTTTCATGTAGTTTCCTATATTAGGCCTTCTTTTCCAAGAATAAGCATTGCCCACATATACAAACAACTTCCTGTACACTGTATGAACAGAAGAAGATCGAGAACATTGTCCCCCAACGATGTAATAGAGTGTAATGCTACCTTACAGTAAACTGTAAGGCTTTCCAAACATGCTCAATTTCCTTATTTCTCTCTTTTTAACCTTTTCTGACACATATGTAAAGTTCTAGGCTATTTTATGTAAATAAAAGAAGTTTCATACACTGTTTAATGTGCTCTTAACTCTAATTAAGGATTTCCCGAATCTTAGGTACCTTTTCTACACTAAGATCTGACCACCAGAACCTGTTCCAGCTGTTCTTAACAAGTTCTCATCTATTTAATGACATTATCAATGAATTATTCATGTTTTCATGTACTTTCATATATTAGGCCTTCTTATCCCAGTATAAGCATAGCCCACATATAAAAAAAAAAATTCCTACATACTGTTATGAACAGAAGAAGCTCCTGAACATTGTCTCCCAACTATGTAATAGAGTGTAATACTACATTGCAGTGAAGTGCAAGGCTTTCCGAAGCTGCTTAATCCACTTACTTCTCTATTTCAATGGTATTCTGCCTTGTATGACACACATTTACCATTCTAGGCTCCTTTAAGTAAACAATATAGGATTCATACACTGTTTCATGTGATCTTAACTCTAATTAAGGATTTTCTTGATCTTAGATACCTTTTATAAACTAACAACAGACTTGGAGAAGTTTTTTATACAGGTTCTGTGCGAGTTCTCATCTATTTACTGTAATTTTACTAGAATTACAGATGTTTTCTTGTAGTTTCTAAAATTCGGCCTTCTTGTCCAGGTGTAAGCATTGGGAACATGGATAAACAACAACCTAAACACTGTTCTGAACCTGAAAAGCTCGGGAACATTGGCTCTCAACTATGTTATAGAGTTTAATGATTCATTTCAGTGAAGTGTAAGGCTTTCCAAAGCTACTTAATTTACTTATTTCTCTCTTTCAAGTCCTGTATGACACACTTGTAAATTTCTAGGCTACTTTAAGTAAATAAAAGAGGTTTCATACACTGTTTAATGTGCTCTTAATTCGAATTATGGATTTCCTGTAACATAGATACATTTTCTACACTAAGAGCTGACTTCGAGAATCTCTTTCAGCGATTCTAAACAAGTTCTCATCTATTTACTGACATTTTCTCTGAATTATTCATGTTTTCATGAAGTTTCCTATATTAGACTTACTTGTTCAAGTATAAGCATAGCCCCCATATAAAAACAACTACCTAAAAACTGTTATGAATCTGAAAAGCTTGAGAACATTGTCTCTCAACTATGTTATACAGTTTAATGATACCTTTCAGTGAACTGTAAGGCTTTCCAAAGCTACTTAATTTGCTAATTTCCACTTTCAAGCTTTGTGTGACATATATTTAAAGTATTAGGCTCCTTTAAGTAAAAAATATAGGATTCATAGACTGTTTAATGTGCTCTTAACTCGAATTAAGGAATTCCTGGATGTTAGATACCCTTTCTACACGAAGAACTTGTTTGGAGAATCTGTTTCACCTATTCTAAATGAGTTCTCTTCTATTTACTGTCATTTTCTCTTAATTATTCATGTTTTCATGTAGTTTCCTATATTAGGCCTTCTTTTCCAAGAATAAGCATTGCCCACATATACAAACAACTTCCTGTACACTGTTATGAACAGAAGAAGATCGAGAACATTGTCCCCCAACTATGTAATAGAGTGTAATGCTACATTACAGTAAACTGTAAGGCTTTCCTAACAGTTTCCTTATTTCTTGTAATGCTACATTACAGTAAACTGTAAGGCTTTCCTTACAGTTTCCTCAATTTCCTTATTTCTCTCTTTTTAACCTTTTGTGACACATATGTAAAGTTTTAGGCTATTTTAAGTAAATGAAAGAGGTTTCATACACTGTTTAATGTGCTCTCAACTCGAATTAAGGAATTCCTGTATGTTAGATACCTTCTCCACACTAAGAGCTGACTTGGAGAATCACTTTCAGCTGTTCTAAACGCGTTCTCATGTATTTATTGACATTTTCTCTGAATTATTCACGTTTTCATGTAGTTTCCTATATTAGGCCATCTTGTCCAAGTATAAGCACAACCCCATATACAAACAACTACCTAAAAACACTTAAGAACCTGAAAAGCTCAGGAACATTGTCTCTCAACTATGTTATAGAGTTTAGTGATATTTTCACTGAAGTGTAAGGCTTTCCAAGGCTACTTAATTTGCTAATTTCCATCTTTCAAGCTTTGTGTGACATATATTTAAAGTTATAGGCTCCTTTAAGTAAAAAATATAGGATTCATACACTGTTTTATGTTCTCCCAACTCGAATTAAGGAATTGCTGGATGTTAGATACCTTTTCTACACTAAGAATTGCCTTAGAGAATCTGTTTCAGCTGCTCTAAACGAGTTCTCATCAATTTATTTCATTTTCTCTGAATTTTTCATGTTTTCATGTAGTTTCCTACATTAGGCCTTCTTGTTCAAGTATAAGCATTGCCCACATATACAAACAACTTCCTACACACTGTTATGAACAGAAGAATCTCAAGAACATTGTTTCTCAACTATGTTATAGAGTGTAATGCTACATTACAGTGAAATGTAAGCCTTTCCAAAGCTGCTCAATTTGCTTATTGCTCTCTTAAAAGCCTTGTGTTACACACATGTAAAGTTCTAGGTTACTTTAAGTAAATAAAAGAGGTTTCATACAATGTTTATTATGCACTTAACTCCAATTAAGGATTTCCCGAATCTTAGATACCTTTTCTACTCTAAGAACTCACTTGGAGAATCTGTTTCAGCTGTTCTAAACGAGTTCTCATCTATTTACTGACATTTTCTCTGAATTATTCACATTTTCATGTAGTTTCCTATATAAGGCATTCTTGTCCAAGTATAAGCATAGCCCCCATTAATGAACAACTACCTAAAAACGGTTATGAACCTGAAAAGCTCAGTAGCATTGTCTCTCAGCAATGTTATAGAGTTTATTGATACACTGCAGTGAAGTGTAAGGCTTTCCAAAGCTGCTTAATGATTTTATTTCTCTATTTCCATGGTATTCTGTCTTGTATGACACACATTTACCTTTCTAGGCTCCTTTAAGTAAACAATATAAGATTCATACAATGTTTCATGTGATCTTAACTCTTATTAAGTATTTCCTGGATCTTAGATACCTTTTATATACTAACAACAGACTTGGAGAAGTGTTTTATACATGTTCTATGAGATTTCTCATCTATTTACTGTTATTTTCCCAGAATTACTGATGTTTTCTGGTGGTTTCTAACATTCGGCATTCTTGTCCAGGTATAAGCATTGGGAACATGGAAAAACAACTACCTAAACACGGTTATGATCCTGAAAACCTCGGAAACATTGTCTCTCAACTATATTATAGAGTTTAATAATTCATTTTACTGAAGTGTAAGGCTTTCCAAGGCTACATAATTTGCTAATTTCCATCTTTCAAGCTTTGTGTGACATACATTTAAAGTTATAGGCTCGATAGGAGGTAAGATGGCGGAAGAATAGATGGGCGGATTCTGAGCCCGCTCCCGAAGCAGAAAGAGAGAGCAACTGATGGTCTTGTGCTGTGAGTGTTTATTAGCAAGCTGGGAGACAGCGAACACTAGAAGAAACTGCTGGGGGGCTGCTGACGGAGGTGCCCCTCACAGGGAAGCACCCACGCGGGCTGTGTCCCTGCCCGGAGCTACCTACCGGCTTGCACGGGGAAACCTCACCATCTTGAGAGGAAGATAGGATCGGGTCAGAGGCCTGAATATCCACAGCCGCAGCGACCACCAAGCAGCGGTGCCCCTCAGAACGCGGATCCCAGGTGGTGCGAACACCTGACTGCATTGGAATACCCCACTGCTTGGCGAAAAGGTCAGATTTCGCGGGGAGAGGGTGGAGAGTGCTCGCGGCGAAGATAAAAAGCCTGCACGCCCGCGCTCGCGGAAGCTGGAGGACAAAGGCAGTGATTACAAGTAGAAGCCCCCGCTGTTGGGCGGGTGTCACCCGTGAGAGTGGACGGGGCTCCTAACAGGGGAGATATCTAAAGAGCAACACATTTGGATCTGGCTCGGAGGGATATCGGAGAGTTGCGGAAGATTGCAGTTGCTTGAGCCTGCCCCCTCCCCCCCTCCATAGTTCCTGCTGCAGACAGGGCGGAGAGAAAAAAAAAAAAAAAAAAGCTGGAGAGGCTCTAGACTCTAGACTAGAGTCTGGAAACTCAACCTAGAAACACTGCCCCCAGAGGCTAATTCACAAATTGACTCTAGTGTAATAAAAACAAAGCAAAACCTGCCTAAAAATCAGGACTGGATCATAACAATAGAGGAAGCGAATGACCTTCGTTACTGCAAATTTTACTTAAATTTTTTAAATTTTATTATTATTTTTTTAATTTTTAAATTTTTGTTTTTTATTTTTGTTTTCATTATTTGCAACGTTTACTCAAGAAACTATTTTTTTTCTTTCTTTTTCCTCACTTGATTTTATCTTTATAATTATTACATTGTATATGTAATCAACATTATTACTACTATTAATTTACCTTTTTCATCTTATTTTCTTTTGTTTCTTTTTATCATTTTTATTTCATTTGATTATATAGATTTTTTTTTTATCTCAGGATTACTGTTCTACAGTCTTTATCTATCTTTCCTTCTCCAACGCTTTATTCTATCTCAACCCAATCTTTATGCCTTCATCCTCTTTCCGATCTTTTCCTTTGGTACCCCGTTTATCTTAACCCTTTCCTGCTCTAGATTTTCCCCATTCCTTCTGTCTACCCCCTCCTAAAATTTCACCCTACTTGTATATATCTAATTTCCAACTACCTGCTCCAAGCCCATTCACACCTCCCTCGTAGTTGTCCTAACAACAAAACAAAACAAAACAAAACAAAAAAACAGTCTATCTCTCTAACTCTTTGAAGTTGTATGTTGAATGTTAACTATACTGAAGTTGTATGCTTTTTTTTATATAAGATTGATTTGCCTATGCTTTTTGTTTGATTGTATGTTTTTGTTAGCTGGGTTCTAGTCACCATTATTGGTGGTTATTAATATTGCAAACACATTTCTATTCAGTGCCTGTGTGTAGTACCTGGTTGTGTTGTATTTTGTGCCCTTAAATCAAAGCAGGAGAGAGAGAGAACTACACAACCAGACATCCTAGAAAATGGGCAGACCAAAAAATAGTCCGCAAATGAAAGAAAAGCAGGCTTCACCAGAAAAGGAAGTAAACGAGATAGACTCAAGCAACCTACCAGAGCAAGAATTCAGAGTAATGATCATAAGATGGCTAAAAAGAATGGAAGACAAATTTGACAATATGAGTAAGACCCAAGAGGAAATGAAGAAGAACCAAGAAGAAATGAAAAATGACATTGCTACTGTAAAGAACTCAATAGAAAGCATCAAGAGTAGATTAGAAGAAGCAGAGGACCGCATCAGTGAGCTAGAAGACAAGATGGAAAAAAATACCCAATTAGAACAGCTTCTGGAAAAAAAAATTAAAAAACAGGAGGAAAGTCTAAGGGAACTTTGGGACAATACAAAACAAAACAATATTAGAATAATAGGGGTTCCAGAAGGAAAGGGAATTGAGGAAGACATGGAAAACGTATTTCAAGAAATAATGACAGAAAACTTTCCTGAGATAGAGAAGAAAAAACCCACACAAATCCAAGATGCTCGCAGAGTCCCAAGCAAAATGAACCCCAGAAAATCCACCCCTAGGCACATTATAATTAAGCTGGCAAATACCAACGACAAAAAAAGAATTTTAAAAGCAGCCAGAGAGAGACAGACAGTTACATATAAAGGAGCCCCCATCAGACTAGCAACTGATTTCTCCACAGAAACTTATCAGGCCAGAAGGGAATGGGATGAAATATACAACGTCATGCAAAGGAAGGGTCTGAATCCAAGAATACTGTACCCAGCAAGGCTATCAATCAAAAGTGAAAGTGAAATCAGGAGCTTCACAGACAAAAACAGACTAAGGGAATTTATCTCCACCAAACCAGCAATGCAAGAAATGCTAAAGGGTCTACTGTAAAATTAAAGAAATTGAAAGCAAAGAAGGAACACAGGGGTATAGAATAAAAATAGCGTCAAATCAGTATCTATCAATAATAACTTTAAATGTAAATGGAATAAACGCTCCAATCAAAAGACATAGGGTAACGGATTGGATAAGAAAACAAGACCCATATATCTGTTGTCTACAAGAAACCCACCTCAGAAAAAAGGATGCACACAGACTGAGGGTGAAGGGATGGAAAAAGGTTTTCCAGGCAAATGGAAATGAAAAGAAAGCTGGGGTAGCAATACTTATATCTGACAAATTAGATCTCAGAGTGAAGGACATAACAAGAGATAATGAAGGCCACTTCATAATACTAAAGGGAGCAATCCAACAAGAAGAAATAACCCTGGTAAATATATATGCACCCAATACGGGAGCACCCCAATATATAAAAAAATTGCTGGAGGACATTAAGGGAGAGATTAATAGCAATACAATCATAGTAGGAGATTTTAATACCCCACTGTCACCCTTAGACAAATCATCTAAACAAAAAATCAGCAAAGAAATATCAATCCTAAATGACTCGCTAGACCAGATGGAATTAATTGACATTTTCAGAACATTCCACCCCAAAGCCACAGAATATACATTCTTCTCAAGCGCACATGGGACATTCTCAAAGATAGACCACATTTTGGGACATAGGCAAAGTCTCTTCAAATTCAAAAAGATAGAAATCATATCAAGCATCTTCTCAGATCATAGTGCCATAAAACTGGAAATTAACTACAATGAAAAAAATCCAAAGAAATCAAACTCATGGAGACATACAGCATGCTATTAAACAAGGACTGGGTTACCAAAGAAATCAAGGAAGAAATTAAAAACATCCTAGAAACAAATGACAATGAAAACACAACTATCCAAAATCTATGGGACACAGCAAAGGCAGTTTTGAGAGGGAAGTTCATATCCCTACAAGCCTATTGTAAAAAACTGGAAAAAAGGGTAACAAATGATCTAACTCTACAAC
>NW_028182227.1:0-51000 GCF_964339955.1 Pipistrellus hanaki | reverse complement strand
TTAAACAGAGTTTTAAACAATACCTGCAAATGTTTGTCTTAGAAGGCAGAAATAATCGGAATAGAGAAATAAGCTATTGAAGCAGCTTTAGAAATGTTTACATTTCACTGCAATGTAGCTTTAAACTCAATAAAAGAGTTGAAAGATAACATACTCAAACCCTAAACAAAACACTAAATCTAGCCCTAACCATAACACTCACTGTAGCTCTAATACTCACTTTAGCTTCTTAGCTACATAACTGTGTATACCAAGTTGTTTGTATATGAGGGTAATGCATATATTTGTAACAGAAGGCCTACTCTAGAAAACTACCAGAAACCATGTGTAATTCAGAGAAAATGAGAGCAAATAGATGAGATCTGGCATAGAGCATGTGGAATACACTTCACAAGTCCGTTGTTTGTCTTGAAACGCTAAGATCCAAGAAATCCTTAATGAGAGTAAAGAGCATAGTTTAGAAAGAAAACAGAGTTGAAAGACTATGCTCCCGACCTTTTCTCGTTCATAACAGAGTGATAACCCGCTTTGAACATGTAGAACACACTTCCCTAGTCAGTTTGTGTAGAAAAGGTATCTACGATCCGGAAAATCCTTAATTGCAGTAAAGAGCACGTTAAACAGAGTTTTAAACAATACCTGCAAATGTTTGTCATAGAAGGCAGAAATACTCGGAATAGAGAAATAAGCTATTGAAGCAGCTTTAGAAATGTTTACATTTCACTGCAATGTAGCTTTAAACTCTATAAAAGAGTTGAAAGATAACATACTCAAACCCTAAACAAAACACTAAATCTAGCCCTAACCGTAACACTCACTGTAGCTCTAATACTCACTTTAGCTTCTTAGCTACATAACTGTGCATACCAAGATGTTTGTATATGAGGGTAATGCATATATTTGTAACAGAAGGCCTACTCTAGAAAACTACCAGAAACCATGTGTAATTCAGAGAAAATGAGAGCAAATAGATGAGATCTGGCATAGAGCATGTGGAATACACTTCCCAAGTCCGTTGTTTGTCTTGAAACGCTAAGATCCAAGAAATCCTTAATGAGAGTAAAGAGCATAGTTTAGAAAGAAAACAGAGTTGAGAGACTATGCTCCCGACCTTTTCTCGTTCATAACAGAGTGATAACCCGCTTTGAACATGTAGAACACACTTCCCTAGTCAGTTTGTGTAGAAAAGGTATCTACGATCCGGAAAATCCTTAATTGCAGTAAAGAGCACGTTAAACAGAGTTTTAAACAATACCTGCAAATGTTTGTCATAGAAGGCAGAAATACTCGGAATAGAGAAATAAGCTATTGAAGCAGCTTTAGAAATGTTTACATTTCACTGCAATGTAGCTTTAAACTCTATAAAAGAGTTGAAAGATAACATACTCAAACCCTAAACAAAACACTAAATCTAGCCCTAACCGTAACACTCACTGTAGCTCTAATACTCACTTTAGCTTCTTAGCTACATAACTGTGCATACCAAGTTGTTTGTATATGAGGGTAATGCATATATTTGTAACAGAAGGCCTACTCTAGAAAACTACCAGAAAACATGTGTAATTCAGAGAAAATGAGAGCAAATAGATGAGATCTGGCATAGAGCATGTGGAATACACTTCCCAAGTCCGTTGTTTGTCTTGAAACGCTAAGATCCAAGAAATCCTTAATGAGAGTAAAGAGCATAGTTTAGAAAGAAAACAGAGTTGAGAGACTATGCTCCCGACCTTTTCTCGTTCATAACAGAGTGATAACCCGCTTTGAACATGTAGAACACACTTCCCTAGTCAGTTTGTGTAGAAAAGGTATCTACGATCCGGAAAATCCTTAATTGCAGTAAAGAGCACGTTAAACAGAGTTTTAAACAATACCTGCAAATGTTTGTCATAGAAGGCAGAAATACTCGGAATAGAGAAATAAGCTATTGAAGCAGCTTTAGAAATGTTTACATTTCACTGCAATGTAGCTTTAAACTCTGTAACAGAGTTGAAAGATAATATTCTCAAACTCTAAACAAAACACTAAATCTAGCCCTAACCGTAACACTCACTGTAGCTCTAATACTCACTTTAGCTTCTTAGCTACATAACTGTGTATACCAAGTTGTTTGTATATGAGGGTAATGCATATATTTGTAACAGAAGGCCTACTCTAGAAAACTACCAGAAACCATGTGTAATTCAGAGAAAATGAGAGCAAATAGATGAGATCTGGCATAGAGCATGTGGAATACACTTCCCAAGTCCGTTGTTTGTCTTGAAACGCTAAGATCCAAGAAATCCTTAATGAGAGTAAAGAGCATAGTTTAGAAAGAAAACAGAGTTGAGAGACTATGCTCCCGACCTTTTCTCGTTCATAACAGAGTGATAACCCGCTTTGAACATGTAGAACACACTTCCCTAGTCAGTTTGTGTAGAAAAGGTATCTACGATCCGGAAAATCCTTAATTGCAGTAAAGAGCACGTTAAACAGAGTTTTAAACAATACCTGCAAATGTTTGTCATAGAAGGCAGAAATACTCGGAATAGAGAAATAAGCTATTGAAGCAGCTTTAGAAATGTTTACATTTCACTGCAATGTAGCTTTAAACTCTATAACCGAGTTGAAAGATAATATTCTCAAACCCTAAACAAAACACTAAATCTAGCCCTAACCGTAACACTCACTGTAGCTCTAACACTCACTCTAGCTTCTTAGCTACATAACTGTGCATACCAAGTTGTTTGTATATTAGTGTAATGCATATATTTGTAACAGAAGGCCTACTCTAGAAAACTACCAGAAAACATGTGTAATTCAGAGAAAATGAGAGTAAATAGATGAGATCTGGCATAGAGCATGTAGAATACACTTCCCAAGTCCGCTGTTTGTCTTGAAATGCTAAGATCCAAGAAATCCTTAATGAGAGTAAAGAGCATAGTTTAGAAAGAAAACAGAGTTGAGAGACTCTGCTCCCGACCTTTTCTCGTTCATAACAGAGTGATAACCCGCTTTGAACATGTAGAACACACTTCCCTAGTCAGTTTGTGTAGAAAAGGTATCTACGATCCGGAAAATCCTTAATTGCAGTAAAGAGCACGTTAAACAGAGTTTTAAACAATACCTGCAAATGTTTGTCATAGAAGGCAGAAATACTCGGAATAGAGAAATAAGCTATTGAAGCAGCTTTAGAAATGTTTACATTTCACTGCAATGTAGCTTTAAACTCTGTAACAGAGTTGAAAGATAATATTCTCAAACTCTAAACAAAACACTAAATCTAGCCCTAACCGTAACACTCACTGTAGCTCTAATACTCACTTTAGCTTCTTAGCTACATAACTGTGTATACCAAGTTGTTTGTATATGAGGGTAATGCATATATTTGTAACAGAAGGCCTACTCTAGAAAACTACCAGAAACCATGTGTAATTCAGAGAAAATGAG
Source organism: Pipistrellus hanaki (assembly GCF_964339955.1). NCBI lineage: Eukaryota > Metazoa > Chordata > Mammalia > Chiroptera > Vespertilionidae > Pipistrellus > Pipistrellus hanaki. Next base: position 47,574 of record NW_028182227.1, on the reverse strand, counting down.
AGCAAATAGATGAGATCTGGCATAGAGCATGTGGAATACACTTCCCAAGTCCGTTGTTTGTCTTGAAACGCTAAGATCCAAGAAATCCTTAATGAGAGTAAAGAGCATAGTTTAGAAAGAAAACAGAGTTGAGAGACTATGCTCCCGACCTTTTCTCGTTCATAACAGAGTGATAACCCGCTTTGAACATGTAGAACACACTTCCCTAGTCAGTTTGTGTAGAAAAGGTATCTACGATCCGGAAAATCCTTAATTGCAGTAAAGAGCACGTTAAACAGAGTTTTAAACAATACCTGCAAATGTTTGTCATAGAAGGCAGAAATACTCGGAATAGAGAAATAAGCTATTGAAGCAGCTTTAGAAATGTTTACATTTCACTGCAATGTAGCTTTAAACTCTATAACCGAGTTGAAAGATAATATTCTCAAACCCTAAACAAAACACTAAATCTAGCCCTAACCGTAACACTCACTGTAGCTCTAACACTCACTCTAGCTTCTTAGCTACATAACTGTGCATACCAAGTTGTTTGTATATTAGTGTAATGCATATATTTGTAACAGAAGGCCTACTCTAGAAAACTACCAGAAAACATGTGTAATTCAGAGAAAATGAGAGTAAATAGATGAGATCTGGCATAGAGCATGTAGAATACACTTCCCAAGTCCGCTGTTTGTCTTGAAATGCTAAGATCCAAGAAATCCTTAATGAGAGTAAAGAGCATAGTTTAGAAAGAAAACAGAGTTGAGAGACTCTGCTCCCGACCTTTTCTCGTTCATAACAGAGTGATAACCCGCTTTGAACATGTAGAACACACTTCCATAGTCAGTTTGTGTAGAAAAGGTATCTACGATCCGGAAAATCCTTAATTGCAGTAAAGAGCACGTTAAACAGAGTTTTAAACAATACCTGCAAATGTTTGTCATAGAAGGCAGAAATACTCGGAATAGAGAAATAAGCTATTGAAGCAGCTTTAGAAATGTTTACATTTCACTGCAATGTAGCTTTAAACTCTATAACAGAGTTGAAAGATAATATTCTCAAACCCTAAACAAAACACTAAATCTAGCCCTAACCGTAACACTCACTGTAGCTCTAACACTAACTCTAGCTTCTTAGCTACATAACTGTGCATACCAAGTTGTTTGTATATTAGTGTAATGCATATATTTGTAACAGAAGGCCTACTCTAGAAAACTACCAGAAAACATGTGTAATTCAGAGAAAATGAGAGTAAATAGATGAGATCTGGCATAGAGCATGTAGAATACACTTCCCAAGTCCGCTGTTTGTCTTTAAATGCTAAGATCCAAGAAATCCTTAATGAGAGTAAAGAGCATAGTTTAGAAAGAAAACAGAGTTGAGAGACTATGCTCCCGACCTTTTCTCGTTCATAACAGAGTGATAACCCGCTTTGAACATGTAGAACACACTTCCCTAGTCAGTTTGTGTAGAAAAGGTATCTACGATCCGGAAAATCCTTAATTGCAGTAAAGAGCACGTTAAACAGAGTTTTAAACAATACCTGCAAATGTTTGTCATAGAAGGCAGAAATACTCGGAATAGAGAAATAAGCTATTGAAGCAGCTTTAGAAATGTTTTCATTTCACTGCAATGTAGCTTTAAACTCTATAAAAGAGTTGAAAGATAACATACTCAAACCCTAAACAAAACACTAAATCTAGCCCTAACCGTAACACTCACTGTAGCTCTAATACTCACTTTAGTTTCTTAGCTACATAACTGTGTATACCAAGTTGTTTGTATATGAGGGTAATGCATATATTTGTAACAGAAGGCCTACTCTAGAAAACTACCAGAAACCATGTGTAATTCAGAGAAAATGAGAGCAAATAGATGAAATCTGGCATAGAGCATGTGGAATACACTTCCCAAGTCCGTTGTCTGTCTTGAAACGCTAAGATCCAAGAAATCCTTAATGAGAGTAAAGAGCATAGTTTAGAAAGAAAACAGAGTTGAGAGACTATGCTCCCGAACTTTTCTCGTTCATAACATAGTGATAACCCGCTTTGAACATGTAGAACACACTTCCCTAGTCAGTTTGTGTAGAAAAGGTATCTACGATCCGGAAAATCCTTAATTGCAGTAAAGAGCACGTTAAACAGAGTTTTAAACAATACCTGCAAATGTTTGTCATAGAAGGCAGAAATACTCGGAATAGAGAAATAAGCTATTGATGCAGCTTTAGAAATGTTTACATTTCACTGCAATGTAGCTTTAAACTATATAAGAGTTGAAAGATAACATACTCAAACCCTAAACAAAACACTAAATCTAGCCCTAACCGTAACACTCACTGTAGCTCTAATACTCACTTTAGCTTCTTAGCTACATAACTGTGTATACCAAGTTGTTTGTATATGAGGGTAATGCATATATTTGTAACAGAAGGCCTACTCTAGAAAACTACCAGAAAACATGTGTAATTCAGAGAAAATGAGAGCAAATAGATGAGATCTGGCATAGAGCATGTGGAATACACTTCCCAAGTCCGTTGTTTGTCTTGAAACGCTAAGATCCAAGAAATCCTTAATGAGAGTAAAGAGCATAGTTTAGAAAGAAAACAGAGTTGAAAGACTATGCTCCCGACCTTTTCTCGTTCATAACAGAGTGATAACCCGCTTTGAACATGTAGAACACACTTCCCTAGTCAGTTTGTGTAGAAAAGGTATCTACGATCCGGAAAATCCTTAATTGCAGTAAAGAGCACGTTAAACAGAGTTTTAAACAATACTTGCAAATGTTTGTCATAGAAGGCAGAAATACTCGGAATAGAGAAATAAGCTATTGAAGCAGCTTTAGAAATGTTTACATTTCACTGCAATGTAGCTTTAAACTCTATAACAGAGTTGAAAGATAATATTCTCAAACCCTAAACAAAACACTAAATCTAGCCCTAACCGTAACACTCACTGTAGCTCTAACACTCACTCTAGCTTCTTAGCTACATAACTGTGCATACCAAGTTGTTTGTATATTAGTGTAATGCATATATTTGTAACAGAAGGCCTACTCTAGAAAACTACCAGAAAACATGTGTAATTCAGAGAAAATGAGAGCAAATAGATGAGATCTGGCATAGAGCATGTGGAATACACTTCCCAAGTCCGTTGTTTGTCTTGAAACGCTAAGATCCAAGAAATCCTTAATGAGAGTAAAGAGCATAGTTTAGAAAGAAAACAGAGTTGAGAGACTATGCTCCCGACCTTTTCTCGTTCATAACAGAGTGATAACCCGCTTTGAACATGTAGAACACACTTCCCTAGTCAGTTTGTGTAGAAAAGGTATCTACGATCCGGAAAATCCTTAATTGCAGTAAAGAGCACGTTAAACAGAGTTTTAAACAATACCTGCAAATGTTTGTCATAGAAGGCAGAAATACTCGGAATAGAGAAATAAGCTATTGAAGCAGCTTTAGAAATGTTTACATTTCACTGCAATGTAGCTTTAAACTCTGTAACAGAGTTGAAAGATAATATTCTCAAACTCTAAACAAAACACTAAATCTAGCCCTAACCGTAACACTCACTGTAGCTCTAATACTCACTTTAGCTTCTTAGCTACATAACTGTGTATACCAAGTTGTTTGTATATGAGGGTAATGCATATATTTGTAACAGAAGGCCTACTCTAGAAAACTACCAGAAACCATGTGTAATTCAGAGAAAATGAGAGCAAATAGATGAGATCTGGCATAGAGCATGTGGAATACACTTCCCAAGTCCGTTGTTTGTCTTGAAACGCTAAGATCCAAGAAATCCTTAATGAGAGTAAAGAGCATAGTTTAGAAAGAAAACAGAGTTGAGAGACTATGCTCCCGACCTTTTCTCGTTCATAACAGAGTGATAACCCGCTTTGAACATGTAGAACACACTTCCCTAGTCAGTTTGTGTAGAAAAGGTATCTACGATCCGGAAAATCCTTAATTGCAGTAAAGAGCACGTTAAACAGAGTTTTAAACAATACCTGCAAATGTTTGTCATAGAAGGCAGAAATACTCGGAATAGAGAAATAAGCTATTGAAGCAGCTTTAGAAATGTTTACATTTCACTGCAATGTAGCTTTAAACTCTATAACAGAGTTGAAAGATAATATTCTCAAACCCTAAACAAAACACTAAATCTAGCCCTAACCGTAACACTCACTGTAGCTCTAACACTCACTCTAGCTTCTTAGCTACATAACTGTGCATACCAAGTTGTTTGTATATTAGTGTAATGCATATATTTGTAACAGAAGGCCTACTCTAGAAAACTACCAGAAAACATGTGTAATTCAGAGAAAATGAGAGTAAATAGATGAGATCTGGCATAGAGCATGTAGAATACACTTCCCAAGTCCGCTGTTTGTCTTGAAATGCTAAGATCCAAGAAATCCTTAATGAGAGTAAAGAGCATAGTTTAGAAAGAAAACAGAGTTGAGAGACTATGCTCCCGACCTTTTCTCGTTCATAACAGAGTGATAACCCGCTTTGAACATGTAGAACACACTTCCCTAGTCAGTTTGTGTAGAAAAGGTATCTACGATCCGGAAAATCCTTAATTGCAGTAAAGAGCACGTTAAACAGAGTTTTAAACAATACCTGCAAATGTTTGTCATAGAAGGCAGAAATACTCGGAATAGAGAAATAAGCTATTGAAGCAGCTTTAGAAATGTTTACATTTCACTGCAATGTAGCTTTAAACTCTATAACAGAGTTGAAAGATAATATTCTCAAACCCTAAACAAAACACTAAATCTAGCCCTAACCGTAACACTCACTGTAGCTCTAACACTAACTCTAGCTTCTTAGCTACATAACTGTGCATACCAAGTTGTTTGTATATTAGTGTAATGCATATATTTGTAACAGAAGGCCTACTCTAGAAAACTACCAGAAAACATGTGTAATTCAGAGAAAATGAGAGTAAATAGATGAGATCTGGCATAGAGCATGTAGAATACACTTCCCAAGTCCGCTGTTTGTCTTGAAATGCTAAGATCCAAGAAATCCTTAATGAGAGTAAAGAGCATAGTTTAGAAAGAAAACAGAGTTGAGAGACTATGCTCCCGACCTTTTCTCGTTCATAACAGAGTGATAACCCGCTTTGAACATGTAGAACACACTTCCCTAGTCAGTTTGTGTAGAAAAGGTATCTACGATCCGGAAAATCCTTAATTGCAGTAAAGAGCACGTTAAACAGAGTTTTAAACAATACCTGCAAATGTTTGTCATAGAAGGCAGAAATACTCGGAATAGAGAAATAAGCTATTGAAGCAGCTTTAGAAATGTTTTCATTTCACTGCAATGTAGCTTTAAACTCTATAAAAGAGTTGAAAGATAACATACTCAAACCCTAAACAAAACACTAAATCTAGCCCTAACCGTAACACTCACTGTAGCTCTAATACTCACTTTAGTTTCTTAGCTACATAACTGTGTATACCAAGTTGTTTGTATATGAGGGTAATGCATATATTTGTAACAGAAGGCCTACTCTAGAAAACTACCAGAAACCATGTGTAATTCAGAGAAAATGAGAGCAAATAGATGAAATCTGGCATAGAGCATGTGGAATACACTTCCCAAGTCCGTTGTCTGTCTTGAAACGCTAAGATCCAAGAAATCCTTAATGAGAGTAAAGAGCATAGTTTAGAAAGAAAACAGAGTTGAGAGACTATGCTCCCGAACTTTTCTCGTTCATAACATAGTGATAACCCGCTTTGAACATGTAGAACACACTTCCCTAGTCAGTTTGTGTAGAAAAGGTATCTACGATCCGGAAAATCCTTAATTGCAGTAAAGAGCACGTTAAACAGAGTTTTAAACAATACCTGCAAATGTTTGTCATAGAAGGCAGAAATACTCGGAATAGAGAAATAAGCTATTGATGCAGCTTTAGAAATGTTTACATTTCACTGCAATGTAGCTTTAAACTATATAAGAGTTGAAAGATAACATACTCAAACCCTAAACAAAACACTAAATCTAGCCCTAACCGTAACACTCACTGTAGCTCTAATACTCACTTTAGCTTCTTAGCTACATAACTGTGTATACCAAGTTGTTTGTATATGAGGGTAATGCATATATTTGTAACAGAAGGCCTACTCTAGAAAACTACCAGAAAACATGTGTAATTCAGAGAAAATGAGAGCAAATAGATGAGATCTGGCATAGAGCATGTGGAATACACTTCCCAAGTCCGTTGTTTGTCTTGAAACGCTAAGATCCAAGAAATCCTTAATGAGAGTAAAGAGCATAGTTTAGAAAGAAAACAGAGTTGAAAGACTATGCTCCCGACCTTTTCTCGTTCATAACAGAGTGATAACCCGCTTTGAACATGTAGAACACACTTCCCTAGTCAGTTTGTGTAGAAAAGGTATCTACGATCCGGAAAATCCTTAATTGCAGTAAAGAGCACGTTAAACAGAGTTTTAAACAATACTTGCAAATGTTTGTCATAGAAGGCAGAAATACTCGGAATAGAGAAATAAGCTATTGAAGCAGCTTTAGAAATGTTTACATTTCACTGCAATGTAGCTTTAAACTCTATAAAAGAGTTGAAAGATAACCTACTCAAACCCTAAACAAAACACTAAATCTAGCCCTAACCGTAACACTCACTGTAGCTCTAATACTCACTTTAGCTTCTTAGCTACATAACTGTGTATACCAAGTTGTTTGTATATGAGGGTAATGCATATATTTGTAACAGAAGGCCTACTCTAGAAAACTACCAGAAACCATGTGTAATTCAGAGAAAATGAGAGCAAATAGATGAGATCTGGCATAGAGCATGTGGAATACACTTCCCAAGTCCGTTGTTTGTCTTGAAACGCTAAGATCCAAGAAATCCTTAATGAGAGTAAAGAGCATAGTTTAGAAAGAAAACAGAGTTGAGAGACTATGCTCCCGACCTTTTCTCGTTCATAACAGAGTGATAACCCGCTTTGAACATGTAGAACACACTTCCCTAGTCAGTTTGTGTAGAAAAGGTATCTACGATCCGGAAAATCCTTAATTGCAGTAAAGAGCACGTTAAACAGAGTTTTAAACAATACCTGCAAATGTTTGTCATAGAAGGCAGAAATACTCGGAATAGAGAAATAAGCTATTGAAGCAGCTTTAGAAATGTTTACATTTCACTGCAATGTAGCTTTAAACTCTGTAACAGAGTTGAAAGATAATATTCTCAAACTCTAAACAAAACACTAAATCTAGCCCTAACCGTAACACTCACTGTAGCTCTAATACTCACTTTAGCTTCTTAGCTACATAACTGTGTATACCAAGTTGTTTGTATATGAGGGTAATGCATATATTTGTAACAGAAGGCCTACTCTAGAAAACTACCAGAAACCATGTGTAATTCAGAGAAAATGAGAGCAAATAGATGAGATCTGGCATAGAGCATGTGGAATACACTTCCCAAGTCCGTTGTTTGTCTTGAAACGCTAAGATCCAAGAAATCCTTAATGAGAGTAAAGAGCATAGTTTAGAAAGAAAACAGAGTTGAGAGACTATGCTCCCGACCTTTTCTCGTTCATAACAGAGTGATAACCCGCTTTGAACATGTAGAACACACTTCCCTAGTCAGTTTGTGTAGAAAAGGTATCTACGATCCGGAAAATCCTTAATTGCAGTAAAGAGCACGTTAAACAGAGTTTTAAACAATACCTGCAAATGTTTGTCATAGAAGGCAGAAATACTCGGAATAGAGAAATAAGCTATTGAAGCAGCTTTAGAAATGTTTACATTTCACTGCAATGTAGCTTTAAACTCTATAACAGAGTTGAAAGATAATATTCTCAAACCCTAAACAAAACACTAAATCTAGCCCTAACCGTAACACTCACTGTAGCTCTAACACTCACTCTAGCTTCTTAGCTACATAACTGTGCATACCAAGTTGTTTGTATATTAGTGTAATGCATATATTTGTAACAGAAGGCCTACTCTAGAAAACTACCAGAAAACATGTGTAATTCAGAGAAAATGAGAGTAAATAGATGAGATCTGGCATAGAGCATGTAGAATACACTTCCCAAGTCCGCTGTTTGTCTTGAAATGCTAAGATCCAAGAAATCCTTAATGAGAGTAAAGAGCATAGTTTAGAAAGAAAACAGAGTTGAGAGACTATGCTCCCGACCTTTTCTCGTTCATAACAGAGTGATAACCCGCTTTGAACATGTAGAACACACTTCCCTAGTCAGTTTGTGTAGAAAAGGTATCTACGATCCGGAAAATCCTTAATTGCAGTAAAGAGCACGTTAAACAGAGTTTTAAACAATACCTGCAAATGTTTGTCATAGAAGGCAGAAATACTCGGAATAGAGAAATAAGCTATTGAAGCAGCTTTAGAAATGTTTACATTTCACTGCAATGTAGCTTTAAACTCTATAACAGAGTTGAAAGATAATATTCTCAAACCCTAAACAAAACACTAAATCTAGCCCTAACCGTAACACTCACTGTAGCTCTAACACTAACTCTAGCTTCTTAGCTACATAACTGTGCATACCAAGTTTTTTGTATATTAGTGTAATGCATATATTTGTAACAGAAGGCCTACTCTAGAAAACTACCAGAAAACATGTGTAATTCAGAGAAAATGAGAGTAAATAGATGAGATCTGGCATAGAGCATGTAGAATACACTTCCCAAGTCCGCTGTTTGTCTTGAAATGCTAAGATCCAAGAAATCCTTAATGAGAGTAAAGAGCATAGTTTAGAAAGAAAACAGAGTTGAGAGACTATGCTCCCGACCTTTTCTCGTTCATAACAGAGTGATAACCCGCTTTGAACATGTAGAACACACTTCCCTAGTCAGTTTGTGTAGAAAAGGTATCTACGATCCGGAAAATCCTTAATTGCAGTAAAGAGCACGTTAAACAGAGTTTTAAACAATACCTGCAAATGTTTGTCATAGAAGGCAGAAATACTCGGAATAGAGAAATAAGCTATTGAAGCAGCTTTAGAAATGTTTACATTTCACTGCAATGTAGCTTTAAACTCTATAAAAGAGTTGAAAGATAACATACTCAAACCCTAAACAAAACACTAAATCTAGCCCTAACCGTAACACTCACTGTAGCTCTAATACTCACTTTAGCTTCTTAGCTACATAACTGTGTATACCAAGTTGTTTGTATATGAGGGTAATGCATATATTTGTAACAGAAGGCCTACTCTAGAAAACTACCAGAAACCATGTGTAATTCAGAGAAAATGAGAGCAAATAGATGAGATCTGGCATAGAGCATATGGAATACACTTCCCAAGTCCGTTGTTTGTCTTGAAACGCTAAGATCCATGAAATCCTTAATGAGAGTAAAGAGCATAGTTTAGAAAGAAAACAGAGTTGAGAGACTATGCTCCCGACCTTTTCTCGTTCATAACAGAGTGATAACCCGCTTTGAACATGTAGAACACACTTCCCTAGTCAGTTTGTGTAGAAAAGGTATCTACGATCCGGAAAATCCTTAATTGCAGTAAAGAGCACGTTAAACAGAGTTTTAAACAATACCTGCAAATGTTTGTCATAGAAGGCAGAAATACTCGGAATAGAGAAATAAGCTATTGAAGCAGCTTTAGAAATGTTTACATTTCACTGCAATGTAGCTTTAAACTCTATAACAGAGTTGAAAGATAATATTCTCAAACCCTAAACAAAACACGAAATCTAGCCCTAACCGTAACACTCACTGTAGCTCTAACACTAACTCTAGCTTCTTAGTTACATAACTGTGCATACCAAGTTGTTTGTATATTAGTGTAATGCATATATTTGTAACAGAAGGCCTACTCTAGAAAACTACCAGAAAACATGTGTAATTCAGAGAAAATGAGAGTAAATAGATGAGATCTGGCATAGAGCATGTAGAATACACTTCCCAAGTCCGCTGTTTGTCTTGAAATGCTAAGATCCAAGAAATCCTTAATGAGAGTAAAGAGCATAGTTTAGAAAGAAAACAGAGTTGAGAGACTATGCTCCCGACCTTTTCTCGTTCATAACAGAGTGATAACCCGCTTTGAACATGTAGAACACACTTCCCTAGTCAGTTTGTGTAGAAAAGGTATCTACGATCCGGAAAATCCTTAATTGCAGTAAAGAGCACGTTAAACAGAGTTTTAAACAATACCTGCAAATGTTTGTCATAGAAGGCAGAAATACTCGGAATAGAGAAATAAGCTATTGAAGCAGCTTTAGAAATGTTTTCATTTCACTGCAATGTAGCTTTAAACTCTATAAAAGAGTTGAAAGATAACATACTCAAACCCTAAACAAAACACTAAATCTAGCCCTAACCGTAACACTCACTGTAGCTCTAATACTCACTTTAGTTTCTTAGCTACATAACTGTGTATACCAAGTTGTTTGTATATGAGGGTAATGCATATATTTGTAACAGAAGGCCTACTCTAGAAAACTACCAGAAACCATGTGTAATTCAGAGAAAATGAGAGCAAATAGATGAAATCTGGCATAGAGCATGTGGAATACACTTCCCAAGTCCGTTGTCTGTCTTGAAACGCTAAGATCCAAGAAATCCTTAATGAGAGTAAAGAGCATAGTTTAGAAAGAAAACAGAGTTGAGAGACTATGCTCCCGAACTTTTCTCGTTCATAACATAGTGATAACCCGCTTTGAACATGTAGAACACACTTCCCTAGTCAGTTTGTGTAGAAAAGGTATCTACGATCCGGAAAATCCTTAATTGCAGTAAAGAGCACGTTAAACAGAGTTTTAAACAATACCTGCAAATGTTTGTCATAGAAGGCAGAAATACTCGGAATAGAGAAATAAGCTATTGAAGCAGCTTTAGAAATGTTTACATTTCACTGCAATGTAGCTTTAAACTCAATAAAAGAGTTGAAAGATAACATACTCAAACCCTAAACAAAACACTAAATCTAGCCCTAACCGTAACACTCACTGTAGCTCTAATACTCACTTTAGCTTCTTAGCTACATAACTGTGTATACCAAGTTGTTTGTATATGAGGGTAATGCATATATTTGTAACAGAAGGCCTACTCTGAAAACTACCAGAAAACATGTGTAATTCAGAGAAAATGAGAGCAAATAGATGAGATCTGGCATAGAGCATGTGGAATACACTTCCCAAGTCCGTTGTTTGTCTTGAAACGCTAAGATCCAAGAAATCCTTAATGAGAGTAAAGAGCATAGTTTAGAAAGAAAACAGAGTTGAGAGACTATGCTCCCGACCTTTTCTCGTTCATAACAGAGTGATAACCCGCTTTGAACATGTAGAACACACTTCCCTAGTCAGTTTGTGTAGAAAAGGTATCTACGATCCGGAAAATCCTTAATTGCAGTAAAGAGCACGTTAAACAGAGTTTTAAACAATACCTGCAAATGTTTGTCATAGAAGGCAGAAATACTCGGAATAGAGAAATAAGCTATTGAAGCAGCTTTAGAAATGTTTACATTTCACTGCAATGTAGCTTTAAACTCTATAACAGAGTTGAAAGATAATATTCTCAAACCCTAAACAAAACACTAAATCTAGCCCTAACCGTAACGCTCACTGTAGCTCTAACACTCACTCTAGCTTCTTAGCTACATAACTGTGCATACCAAGTTGTTTGTATATTAGTGTAATGCATATATTTGTAACAGAAGGCCTACTCTAGAAAACTACCAGAAAACATGTGTAATTCAGAGAAAATGAGAGTAAATAGATGAGATCTGGCATAGAGCATGTAGAATACACTTCCCAAGTCCGCTGTTTGTCTTGAAATGCTAAGATCCAAGAAATCCTTAATGAGAGTAAAGAGCATAGTTTAGAAAGAAAACAGAGTTGAGAGACTATGCTCCCGACCTTTTCTCGTTCATAACAGAGTGATAACCCGCTTTGAACATGTAGAACACACTTCCCTAGTCAGTTTGTGTAGAAAAGGTATCTACGATCCGGAAAATCCTTAATTGCAGTAAAGAGCACGTTAAACAGAGTTTTAAACAATACCTGCAAATGTTTGTCATAGAAGGCAGAAATACTCGGAATAGAGAAATAAGCTATTGAAGCAGCTTTAGAAATGTTTACATTTCACTGCAATGTAGCTTTAAACTCTATAACAGAGTTGAAAGATAATATTCTCAAACCCTAAACAAAACACTAAATCTAGCCCTAACCGTAACACTCACTGTAGCTCTAACACTAACTCTAGCTTCTTAGCTACATAACTGTGCATACCAAGTTGTTTGTATATTAGTGTAATGCATATATTTGTAACAGAAGGCCTACTCTAGAAAACTACCAGAAAACATGTGTAATTCAGAGAAAATGAGAGTAAATAGATGAGATCTGGCATAGAGCATGTAGAATACACTTCCCAAGTCCGCTGTTTGTCTTGAAATGCTAAGATCCAAGAAATCCTTAATGAGAGTAAAGAGCATAGTTTAGAAAGAAAACAGAGTTGAGAGACTATGCTCCCGACGTTTTCTCGTTCATAACAGAGTGATAACCCGCTTTGAACATGTAGAACACACTTCCCTAGTCAGTTTGTGTAGAAAAGGTATCTACGATCCGGAAAATCCTTAATTGCAGTAAAGAGCACGTTAAACAGAGTTTTAAACAATACCTGCAAATGTTTGTCATAGAAGGCAGAAATACTCGGAATAGAGAAATAAGCTATTGAAGCAGCTTTAGAAATGTTTACATTTCACTGCAATGTAGCTTTAAACTCAATAAAAGAGTTGAAAGATAACATACTCAAACCCTAAACAAAACACTAAATCTAGCCCTAACCGTAACACTCACTGTAGCGCTAATACTCACTTTAGCTTCTTAGCTACATAACTGTGTATACCAAGTTGTTTGTATATGAGGGTAATGCATATATTTGTAACAGAAGGCCTACTCTAGAAAACTACCAGAAAACATGTGTAATTCAGAGAAAATGAGAGCAAATAGATGAGATCTGGCATAGAGCATGTGGAATACACTTCCCAAGTCCGTCGTTTGTCTTGAAACGCTAAGATCCAAGAAATCCTTAATGAGAGTAAAGAGCATAGTTTAGAAAGAAAACAGAGTTGAGAGACTATGCTCCCGACCTTTTCTCGTTCATAACAGAGTGATAACCCGCTTTGAACATGTAGAACACACTTCCCTAGTCAGTTTGTGTAGAAAAGGTATCTACGATCCGGAAAATCCTTAATTGCAGTAAAGAGCACGTTAAACAGAGTTTTAAACAATACCTGCAAATGTTTGTCATAGAAGGCAGAAATACTCGGAATAGAGAAATAAGCTATTGAAGCAGCTTTAGAAATGTTTACATTTCACTGCAATGTAGCTTTAAACTCTATAACAGAGTTGAAAGATAATATTCTCAAACCCTAAACAAAACACTAAATCTAGCCCTAACCGTAACACTCACTGTAGCTCTAACACTCACTCTAGCTTCTTAGCTACATAACTGTGCATACCAAGTTGTTTGTATATTAGTGTAATGCATATATTTGTAACAGAAGGCCTACTCTAGAAAACTACCAGAAAACATGTGTAATTCAGAGAAAATGAGAGTAAATAGATGAGATCTGGCATAGAGCATGTAGAATACACTTCCCAAGTCCGCTGTTTGTCTTGAAATGCTAAGATCCAAGAAATCCTTAATGAGAGTAAAGAGCATAGTTTAGAAAGAAAACAGAGTTGAGAGACTATGCTCCCGACCTTTTCTCGTTCATAACAGAGTGATAACCCGCTTTGAACATGTAGAACACACTTCCCTAGTCAGTTTGTGTAGAAAAGGTATCTACGATCCGGAAAATCCTTAATTGCAGTAAAGAGCACGTTAAACAGAGTTTTAAACAATACCTGCAAATGTTTGTCATAGAAGGCAGAAATACTCGGAATAGAGAAATAAGCTATTGAAGCAGCTTTAGAAATGTTTACATTTCACTGCAATGTAGCTTTAAACTCTATAAAAGAGTTGAAAGATAACATACTCAAACCCTAAACAAAACACTAAATCTAGCCCTAACCGTAACACTCACTGTAGCTCTAATACTCACTTTAGCTTCTTAGCTACATAACTGTGTATACCAAGTTGTTTGTATATGAGGGTAATGCATATATTTGTAACAGAAGGCCTACTCTAGAAAACTACCAGAAACCATGTGTAATTCAGAGAAAATGAGAGCAAATAGATGAGATCTGGCATAGAGCATATGGAATACACTTCCCAAGTCCGTTGTTTGTCTTGAAACGCTAAGATCCATGAAATCCTTAATGAGAGTAAAGAGCATAGTTTAGAAAGAAAACAGAGTTGAGAGACTATGCTCCCGACCTTTTCTCGTTCATAACAGAGTGATAACCCGCTTTGAACATGTAGAACACACTTCCCTAGTCAGTTTGTGTAGAAAAGGTATCTACGATCCGGAAAATCCTTAATTGCAGTAAAGAGCACGTTAAACAGAGTTTTAAACAATACCTGCAAATGTTTGTCATAGAAGGCAGAAATACTCGGAATAGAGAAATAAGCTATTGAAGCAGCTTTAGAAATGTTTACATTTCACTGCAATGTAGCTTTAAACTCTATAACAGAGTTGAAAGATAATATTCTCAAACCCTAAACAAAACACGAAATCTAGCCCTAACCGTAACACTCACTGTAGCTCTAATACTCACTTTAGCTTCTTAGCTACATAACTGTGTATACCAAGTTGTTTGTATATGAGGGTAATGCATATATTTGTAACAGAAGGCCTACTCTAGAAAACTACCAGAAACCATCTGTAATTCAGAGAAAATGAGAGCAAATAGATGAGATCTGGCATAGAGCATGTGGAATACACTTCCCAAGTCCGTTGTTTGTCTTGAAACGCTAAGATCCAAGAAATCCTTAATGAGAGTAAAGAGCATAGTTTAGAAAGAAAACAGAGTTGAGAGACTATGCTCCCGACCTTTTCTCGTTCATAACAGAGTGATAACCCGCTTTGAACATGTAGAACACACTTCCCTAGTCAGTTTGTGTAGAAAAGGTATCTACGATCCGGAAAATCCTTAATTGCAGTGAAGAGCACGTTAAACAGAGTTTTAAACAATACCTGCAAATGTTTGTCATAGAAGGCAGAAATACTCGGAATAGAGAAATAAGCTATTGAAGCAGCTTTAGAAATGTTTACATTTCACTGCAATGTAGCTTTAAACTCTATAACAGAGTTGAAAGATAATATTCTCAAACCCTAAACAAAACACTAAATCTAGCCCTAACCGTAACACTCACTATAGCTCTAACACTCACTCTAGCTTCTTAGCTACATAACTGTGCATACCAAGTTGTTTGTATATTAGTGTAATGCATATATTTGTAACAGAAGGCCTACTCTAGAAAACTACCAGAAAACATGTGTAATTCAGAGAAAATGAGAGTAAATAGATGAGATCTGGCATAGAGCATGTAGAATACACTTCCCAAGTCCGCTGTTTGTCTTGAAATGCTAAGATCCAAGAAATCCTTAATGAGAGTAAAGAGCATAGTTTAGAAAGAAAACAGAGTTGAGAGACTATGCTCCCGACCTTTTCTCGTTCATAACAGAGTGATAACCCGCTTTGAACATGTAGAACACACTTCCCTAGTCAGTTTGTGTAGAAAAGGTATCTACGATCCGGAAAATCCTTAATTGCAGTAAAGAGCACGTTAAACAGAGTTTTAAACAATACCTGCAAATATTTGTCATAGAAGGCAGAAATACTCGGAATAGAGAAATAAGCTATTGAAGCAGCTTTAGAAATGTTTACATTTCACTGCAATGTAGCTTTAAACTCTATAACAGAGTTGAAAGATAATATTCTCAAACCCTAAACAAAACACTAAATCTAGCCCTAACCGTAACACTCACTGTAGCTCTAACACTAACTCTAGCTTCTTAGCTACATAACTGTGCATACCAAGTTGTTTGTATATTAGTGTAATGCATATATTTGTAACAGAAGGCCTACTCTAGAAAACTACCAGAAAACATGTGTAATTCAGAGAAAATGAGAGTAAATAGATGAGATCTGGCATAGAGCATGTAGAATACACTTCCCAAGTCCGCTGTTTGTCTTGAAATGCTAAGATCCAAGAAATCCTTAATGAGAGTAAAGAGCATAGTTTAGAAAGAAAACAGAGTTGAGAGACTATGCTCCCGACGTTTTCTCGTTCATAACAGAGTGATAACCCGCTTTGAACATGTAGAACACACTTCCCTAGTCAGTTTGTGTAGAAAAGGTATCTACGATCCGGAAAATCCTTAATTGCAGTAAAGAGCACGTTAAACAGAGTTTTAAACAATACCTGCAAATGTTTGTCATAGAAGGCAGAAATACTCGGAATAGAGAAATAAGCTATTGAAGCAGCTTTAGAAATGTTTACATTTCACTGCAATGTAGCTTTAAACTCTATAAAAGAGTTGAAAGATAACATACTCAAACCCTAAACAAAACACTAAATCTAGCCCTAACCGTAACACTCACTGTAGCTCTAATACTCACTTTAGCTTCTTAGCTACATAACTGTGTATACCAAGTTGTTTGTATATGAGGGTAATGCATATATTTGTAACAGAAGGCCTACTCTAGAAAACTACCAGAAACCATGTGTAATTCAGAGAAAATGAGAGCAAATAGATGAGATCTGGCATAGAGCATATGGAATACACTTCCCAAGTCCGTTGTTTGTCTTGAAACGCTAAGATCCATGAAATCCTTAATGAGAGTAAAGAGCATAGTTTAGAAAGAAAACAGAGTTGAGAGACTATGCTCCCGACCTTTTCTCGTTCATAACAGAGTGATAACCCGCTTTGAACATGTAGAACACACTTCCCTAGTCAGTTTGTGTAGAAAAGGTATCTACGATCCGGAAAATCCTTAATTGCAGTAAAGAGCACGTTAAACAGAGTTTTAAACAATACCTGCAAATGTTTGTCATAGAAGGCAGAAATACTCGGAATAGAGAAATAAGCTATTGAAGCAGCTTTAGAAATGTTTACATTTCACTGCAATGTAGCTTTAAACTCTATAACAGAGTTGAAAGATAATATTCTCAAACCCTAAACAAAACACGAAATCTAGCCCTAACCGTAACACTCACTGTAGCTCTAATACTCACTTTAGCTTCTTAGCTACATAACTGTGTATACCAAGTTGTTTGTATATGAGGGTAATGCATATATTTGTAACAGAAGGCCTACTCTAGAAAACTACCAGAAACCATCTGTAATTCAGAGAAAATGAGAGCAAATAGATGAGATCTGGCATAGAGCATGTGGAATACACTTCCCAAGTCCGTTGTTTGTCTTGAAACGCTAAGATCCAAGAAATCCTTAATGAGAGTAAAGAGCATAGTTTAGAAAGAAAACAGAGTTGAGAGACTATGCTCCCGACCTTTTCTCGTTCATAACAGAGTGATAACCCGCTTTGAACATGTAGAACACACTTCCCTAGTCAGTTTGTGTAGAAAAGGTATCTACGATCCGGAAAATCCTTAATTGCAGTGAAGAGCACGTTAAACAGAGTTTTAAACAATACCTGCAAATGTTTGTCATAGAAGGCAGAAATACTCGGAATAGAGAAATAAGCTATTGAAGCAGCTTTAGAAATGTTTACATTTCACTGCAATGTAGCTTTAAACTCTATAACAGAGTTGAAAGATAATATTCTCAAACCCTAAACAAAACACTAAATCTAGCCCTAACCGTAACACTCACTATAGCTCTAACACTAACTCTAGCTTCTTAGCTACATAACTGTGCATACCAAGTTGTTTGTATATTAGTGTAATGCATATATTTGTAACAGAAGGCCTACTCTAGAAAACTACCAGAAAACATGTGTAATTCAGAGAAAATGAGAGTAAATAGATGAGATCTGGCATAGAGCATGTAGAATACACTTCCCAAGTCCGCTGTTTGTCTTGAAATGCTAAGATCCAAGAAATCCTTAATGAGAGTAAAGAGCATAGTTTAGAAAGAAAACAGAGTTGAGAGACTATGCTCCCGACCTTTTCTCGTTCATAACAGAGTGATAACCCGCTTTGAACATGTAGAACACACTTCCCTAGTCAGTTTGTGTAGAAAAGGTATCTACGATCCGGAAAATCCTTAATTGCAGTAAAGAGCACGTTAAACAGAGTTTTAAACAATACCTGCAAATGTTTGTCATAGAAGGCAGAAATACTCGGAATAGAGAAATAAGCTATTGAAGCAGCTTTAGAAATGTTTACATTTCACTGCAATGTAGCTTTAAACTCTATAAAAAAGTTGAAAGATAACATACTCAAACCCTAAACAAAACACTAAATCTAGCCCTAACCGTAACACTCACTGTAGCTCTAATACTCACTTTAGCTTCTTAGCTACATAACTGTGTATACCAAGTTGTTTGTATATGAGGGTAATGCATATATTTGTAACAGAAGGCCTACTCTAGAAAACTACCAGAAACCATGTGTAATTCAGAGAAAATGAGAGCAAATAGATGAGATCTGGCATAGAGCATGTGGAATACACTTCCCAAGTCCGTTGTTTGTCTTGAAACGCTAAGATCCAAGAAATCCTTAATGAGAGTAAAGAGCATAGTTTAGAAAGAAAACAGAGTTGAGAGACTATGCTCCCGACCTTTTCTCGTTCATAACAGAGTGATAACCCGCTTTGAACATGTAGAACACACTTCCCTAGTCAGTTTGTGTAGAAAAGGTATCTACGATCCGGAAAATCCTTAATTGCAGTAAAGAGCACGTTAAACAGAGTTTTAAACAATACCTGCAAATGTTTGTCATAGAAGGCAGAAATACTCGGAATAGAGAAATAAGCTATTGAAGCAGCTTTAGAAATGTTTACATTTCACTGCAATGTAGCTTTAAACTCTATAACAGAGTTGAAAGATAATATTCTCAAACCCTAAACAAAACACTAAATCTACCCCTAACCGTAACACTCACTGTAGCTCTAACACTCACTCTAGCTTCTTAGCTACATAACTGTGCATACCAAGTTGTTTGTATATTAGTGTAATGCATATATTTGTAACAGAAGGCCTACTCTAGAAAACTACCAGAAAACATGTGTAATTCAGAGAAAATGAGAGTAAATAGATGAGATCTGGCATAGAGCATGTAGAATACACTTCCCAAGTCCGCTGTTTGTCTTGAAATGCTAAGATCCAAGAAATCCTTAATGAGAGTAAAGAGCATAGTTTAGAAAGAAAACAGAGTTGAGAGACTATGCTCCCGACCTTTTCTCGTTCATAACAGAGTGATAACCCGCTTTGAACATGTAGAACACACTTCCCTAGTCAGTTTGTGTAGAAAAGGTATCTACGATCCGGAAAATCCTTAATTGCAGTAAAGAGCACGTTAAACAGAGTTTTAAACAATACCTGCAAATGTTTGTCATAGAAGGCAGAAATACTCGGAATAGAGAAATAAGCTATTGAAGCAGCTTTAGAAATGTTTACATTTCACTGCAATGTAGCTTTAAACTCTATAACAGAGTTGAAAGATAATATTCTCAAACCCTAAACAAAACACGAAATCTAGCCCTAACCGTAACACTCACTGTAGCTCTAACACTAACTCTAGCTTCTTAGCTACATAACTGTGCATACCAAGTTGTTTGTATATTAGTGTAATGCATATATTTGTAACAGAAGGCCTACTCTAGAAAACTACCAGAAAACATGTGTAATTCAGAGAAAATGAGAGTAAATAGATGAGATCTGGCATAGAGCATGTAGAATACACTTCCCAAGTCCGCTGTTTGTCTTGAAATGCTAAGATCCAAGAAATCCTTAATGAGAGTAAAGAGCATAGTTTAGAAAGAAAACAGAGTTGAGAGACTATGCTCCCGACGTTTTCTCGTTCATAACAGAGTGATAACCCGCTTTGAACATGTAGAACACACTTCCCTAGTCAGTTTGTGTAGAAAAGGTATCTACGATCCGGAAAATCCTTAATTGCAGTAAAGAGCACGTTAAACAGAGTTTTAAACAATACCTGCAAATGTTTGTCATAGAAGGCAGAAATACTCGGAATAGAGAAATAAGCTATTGAAGCAGCTTTAGAAATGTTTACATTTCACTGCAATGTAGCTTTAAACTCTATAAAAGAGTTGAAAGATAACATACTCAAACCCTAAACAAAACACTAAATCTAGCCCTAACCGTAACACTCACTGTAGCTCTAATACTCACTTTAGCTTCCTAGCTACATAACTCTGTATACCAAGTTGTTTGTATATGAGGGTAATGCATATATTTGTAACAGAAGGCCTACTCTAGAAAACTACCAGAAACCATGTGTAATTCAGAGAAAATGAGAGCAAATAGATGAGATCTGGCATAGAGCATATGGAATACACTTCCCAAGTCCGTTGTTTGTCTTGAAACGCTAAGATCCATGAAATCCTTAATGAGAGTAAAGAGCATAGTTTAGAAAGAAAACAGAGTTGAGAGACTATGCTCCCGACCTTTTCTCGTTCATAACAGAGTGATAACCCGCTTTGAACATGTAGAACACACTTCCCTAGTCAGTTTGTGTAGAAAAGGTATCTACGATCCGGAAAATCCTTAATTGCAGTAAAGAGCACGTTAAACAGAGTTTTAAACAATACCTGCAAATGTTTGTCATAGAAGGCAGAAATACTCGGAATAGAGAAATAAGCTATTGAAGCAGCTTTAGAAATGTTTACATTTCACTGCAATGTAGCTTTAAACTCTATAACAGAGTTGAAAGATAATATTCTCAAACCCTAAACAAAACACGAAATCTAGCCCTAACCGTAACACTCACTGTAGCTCTAATACTCACTTTAGCTTCTTAGCTACATAACTGTGTATACCAAGTTGTTTGTATATGAGGGTAATGCATATATTTGTAACAGAAGGCCTACTCTAGAAAACTACCAGAAACCATCTGTAATTCAGAGAAAATGAGAGCAAATAGATGAGATCTGGCATAGAGCATGTGGAATACACTTCCCAAGTCCGTTGTTTGTCTTGAAACGCTAAGATCCAAGAAATCCTTAATGAGAGTAAAGAGCATAGTTTAGAAAGAAAACAGAGTTGAGAGACTATGCTCCCGACCTTTTCTCGTTCATAACAGAGTGATAACCCGCTTTGAACATGTAGAACACACTTCCCTAGTCAGTTTGTGTAGAAAAGGTATCTACGATCCGGAAAATCCTTAATTGCAGTGAAGAGCACGTTAAACAGAGTTTTAAACAATACCTGCAAATGTTTGTCATAGAAGGCAGAAATACTCGGAATAGAGAAATAAGCTATTGAAGCAGCTTTAGAAATGTTTACATTTCACTGCAATGTAGCTTTAAACTCTATAACAGAGTTGAAAGATAATATTCTCAAACCCTAAACAAAACACTAAATCTAGCCCTAACCGTAACACTCACTATAGCTCTAACACTAACTCTAGCTTCTTAGCTACATAACTGTGCATACCAAGTTGTTTGTATATTAGTGTAATGCATATATTTGTAACAGAAGGCCTACTCTAGAAAACTACCAGAAAACATGTGTAATTCAGAGAAAATGAGAGTAAATAGATGAGATCTGGCATAGAGCATGTAGAATACACTTCCCAAGTCCGCTGTTTGTCTTGAAATGCTAAGATCCAAGAAATCCTTAATGAGAGTAAAGAGCATAGTTTAGAAAGAAAACAGAGTTGAGAGACTATGCTCCCGACCTTTTCTCGTTCATAACAGAGTGATAACCCGCTTTGAACATGTAGAACACACTTCCCTAGTCAGTTTGTGTAGAAAAGGTATCTACGATCCGGAAAATCCTTAATTGCAGTAAAGAGCACGTTAAACAGAGTTTTAAACAATACCTGCAAATGTTTGTCATAGAAGGCAGAAATACTCGGAATAGAGAAATAAGCTATTGAAGCAGCTTTAGAAATGTTTACATTTCACTGCAATGTAGCTTTAAACTCTATAAAAATTTGAAAGATAACATACTCAAACCCTAAACAAAACACTAAATCTAGCCCTAACCGTAACACTCACTGTAGCTCTAATACTCACTTTAGCTTCTTAGCTACATAACTGTGTATACCAAGTTGTTTATATATGAGGGTAATGCATATATTTGTAACAGAAGGCCTGCTCTAGAAAACTACCAGAAACCATGTGTAATTCAGAGAAAATGAGAGCAAATAGATGAGATCTGGCATAGAGCATGTGGAATACACTTCCCAAGTCCGTTGTTTGTCTTGAAACGCTAAGATCCAAGAAATCCTTAATGAGAGTAAAGAGCATAGTTTAGAAAGAAAACAGAGTTGAGAGACTATGCTCCCGACCTTTTCTCGTTCATAACAGAGTGATAACCCGCTTTGAACATGTAGAACACACTTCCCTAGTCAGTTTGTGTAGAAAAGGTATCTACGATCCGGAAAATCCTTAATTGCAGTAAAGAGCACGTTAAACAGAGTTTTAAACAATACCTGCAAATGTTTGTCATAGAAGGCAGAAATACTCGGAATAGAGAAATAAGCTATTGAAGCATCTTTAGAAATGTTTACATTTCACTGCAATGTAGCTTTAAACTCTATAACAGAGTTGAAAGATAATATGCTCAAACCCTAAACAAAACACTAAATCTAGCCCTAACCGTAACACTCACTGTAGCTCTAACACTAACTCTAGCTTCTTAGCTACATAACTGTGCATACCAAGTTGTTTGTATATTAGTGTAATGCATATATTTGTAACAGAAGGCCTACTCTAGAAAACTACCAGAAAACATGTGTAATTCAGAGAAAATGAGAGTAAATAGATGAGATCTGGCATAGAGTATGTAGAATACACTTCCCAAGTCCGCTGTTTGTTTTGAAATGCTAAGATCCAAGAAATCCTTAATGAGAGTAAAGAGCATAGTTTAGAAAGAAAACAGAGTTGAGAGACTATGCTCCCGACCTTTTCTCGTTCATAACAGAGTGATAACCCGCTTTGAACATGTAGAACACACTTCCCTAGTCAGTTTGTGTAGAAAAGGTATCTACGATCCGGAAAATCCTTAATTGCAGTAAAGAGCACGTTAAAAAGAGTTTTAAACAATACCTGCAAATGTTTGTCATAGAAGGCAGAAATACTCGGAATAGAGAAATAAGCTATTGAAGCAGCTTTAGAAATGTTTACATTTCACTGCAATGTAGCTTTAAACTCTATAACAGAGTTGAAAGATAATATTCTCAAACCCTAAACAAAACACGAAATCTAGCCCTAACCGTAACACTCACTGTAGCTCTAACACTAACTCTAGCTTCTTAGCTACATAACTGTGCATACCAAGTTGTTTGTATATTAGTGTAATGCATATATTTGTAACAGAAGGCCTACTCTAGAAAACTACCAGAAAACATGTGTAATTCAGAGAAAATGAGAGTAAATAGATGAGATCTGGCATAGAGCATGTAGAATACACTTCCCAAGTCCGCTGTTTGTCTTGAAATGCTAAGATCCAAGAAATCCTTAATGAGAGTAAAGAGCATAGTTTAGAAAGAAAATAGAGTTGAGAGACTATGCTCCCGACCTTTTCTCGTTCATAACAGAGTGATAACCCGCTTTGAACATGTAGAACACACTTCCCTAGTCAGTTTGTGTAGAAAAGGTATCTACGATCCGGAAAATCCTTAATTGCAGTAAAGAGCACGTTAAACAGAGTTTTAAACAATACCTGCAAATGTTTGTCATAGAAGGCAGAAATACTCGGAATAGAGAAATAAGCTATTGAAGCAGCTTTAGAAATGTTTACATTTCACTGCAATGTAGCTTTAAACTCTATAACAGAGTTGAAAGATAATATTCTCAAACCCTAAACAAAACACTAAATCTAGCCCTAACCGTAACACTCACTGTAGCTCTAACACTAACTCTAGCTTCTTAGCTACATAACTGTGCATACCAAGTTGTTTGTATATTAGTGTAATGCATATATTTGTAACAGAAGGCCTACTCTAGAAAACTACCAGAAAACATGTGTAATTCAGAGAAAATGAGAGTAAATAGATGAGATCTGGCATAGAGCATGTAGAATACACTTCCGAAGTCCGCTGTTTGTCTTGAAATGCTAAGATCCAAGAAATCCTTAATGAGAGTAAAGAGCATAGTTTAGAAAGAAAACAGAGTTGAGAGACTATGCTCCCGACCTTTTCTCGTTCATAACAGAGTGATAACCCGCTTTGAACATGTAGAACACACTTCCCTAGTCAGTTTGTGTAGAAAAGGTATCTACGATCCGGAAAATCCTTAATTGCAGTAAAGAGCACGTTAAACAGAGTTTTAAACAATACCTGCAAATGTTTGTCATAGAAGGCAGAAATACTCGGAATAGAGAAATAAGCTATTGAAGCAGCTTTAGAAATGTTTACATTTCACTGCAATGTAGCTTTAAACTCTATAAAAAAGTTGAAAGATAACATACTCAAACCCTAAACAAAACACTAAATCTAGCCCTAACCGTAACACTCACTGTAGCTCTAATACTCACTTTAGCTTCTTAGCTACATAACTGTGTATACCAAGTTGTTTGTATATGAGGGTAATGCATATATTTGTAACAGAAGGCCTACTCTAGAAAACTACCAGAAACCATGTGTAATTCAGAGAAAATGAGAGCAAATAGATGAGATCTGGCATAGAGCATGTGGAATACACTTCCCAAGTCCGTTGTTTGTCTTGAAACGCTAAGATCCAAGAAATCCTTAATGAGAGTAAAGAGCATAGTTTAGAAAGAAAACAGAGTTGAGAGACTATGCTCCCGACCTTTTCTCGTTCATAACAGAGTGATAACCCGCTTTGAACATGTAGAACACACTTCCCTAGTCAGTTTGTGTAGAAAAGGTATCTACGATCCGGAAAATCCTTAATTGCAGTAAAGAGCACGTTAAACAGAGTTTTAAACAATACCTGCAAATGTTTGTCATAGAAGGCAGAAATACTCGGAATAGAGAAATAAGCTATTGAAGCATCTTTAGAAATGTTTACATTTCACTGCAATGTAGCTTTAAACTCTATAACAGAGTTGAAAGATAATATGCTCAAACCCTAAACAAAACACTAAATCTAGCCCTAACCGTAACACTCACTGTAGCTCTAACACTAACTCTAGCTTCTTAGCTACATAACTGTGCATACCAAGTTGTTTGTATATTAGTGTAATGCATATATTTGTAACAGAAGGCCTACTCTAGAAAACTACCAGAAAACATGTGTAATTCAGAGAAAATGAGAGTAAATAGATGAGATCTGGCATAGAGTAGGTAGAATACACTTCCCAAGTCCGCTGTTTGTTTTGAAATGCTAAGATCCAAGAAATCCTTAATGAGAGTAAAGAGCATAGTTTAGAAAGAAAACAGAGTTGAGAGACTATGCTCCCGACCTTTTCTCGTTCATAACAGAGTGATAACCCGCTTTGAACATGTAGAACACACTTCCCTAGTCAGTTTGTGTAGAAAAGGTATCTACGATCCGGAAAATCCTTAATTGCAGTAAAGAGCACGTTAAACAGAGTTTTAAACAATACCTGCAAATGTTTGTCATAGAAGGCAGAAATACTCGGAATAGAGAAATAAGCTATTGAAGCAGCTTTAGAAATGTTTACATTTCACTGCAATGTAGCTTTAAACTCTATAACAGAGTTGAAAGATAATATTCTCAAACCCTAAACAAAACACGAAATCTAGCCCTAACCGTAACACTCACTGTAGCTCTAACACTAACTCTAGCTTCTTAGCTACATAACTGTGCATACCAAGTTGTTTGTATATTAGTGTAATGCATATATTTGTAACAGAAGGCCTACTCTAGAAAACTACCAGAAAACATGTGTAATTCAGAGAAAATGAGAGTAAATAGATGAGATCTGGCATAGAGCATGTAGAATACACTTCCCAAGTCCGCTGTTTGTCTTGAAATGCTAAGATCCAAGAAATCCTTAATGAGAGTAAAGAGCATAGTTTAGAAAGAAAACAGAGTTGAGAGACTATGCTCCCGACCTTTTCTCGTTCATAACAGAGTGATAACCCGCTTTGAACATGTAGAACACACTTCCCTAGTCAGTTTGTGTAGAAAAGGTATCTACGATCCGGAAAATCCTTAATTGCAGTAAAGAGCACGTTAAACAGAGTTTTAAACAATACCTGCAAATGTTTGTCATAGAAGGCAGAAATACTCGGAATAGAGAAATAAGCTATTGAAGCAGCTTTAGAAATGTTTACATTTCACTGCAATGTAGCTTTAAACTCTATAAAAGAGTTGAAAGATAACATACTCAAACCCTAAACAAAACACTAAATCTAGCCCTAACCGTAACACTCACTGTAGCTCTAATACTCACTTTAGCTTCTTAGCTACATAACTGTGTATACCAAGTTGTTTGTATATGAGGGTAATGCATATATTTGTAACAGAAGGCCTACTCTAGAAAACTACCAGAAACCATGTGTAATTCAGAGAAAATGAGAGCAAATAGATGAGATCTGGCATAGAGCATATGGAATACACTTCCCAAGTCCGTTGTTTGTCTTGAAACGCTAAGATCCATGAAATCCTTAATGAGAGTAAAGAGCATAGTTTAGAAAGAAAACAGAGTTGAGAGACTATGCTCCCGACCTTTTCTCGTTCATAACAGAGTGATAACCCGCTTTGAACATGTAGAACACACTTCCCTAGTCAGTTTGTGTAGAAAAGGTATCTACGATCCGGAAAATCCTTAATTGCAGTAAAGAGCACGTTAAACAGAGTTTTAAACAATACCTGCAAATGTTTGTCATAGAAGGCAGAAATACTCGGAATAGAGAAATAAGCTATTGAAGCAGCTTTAGAAATGTTTACATTTCACTGCAATGTAGCTTTAAACTCTATAACAGAGTTGAAAGATAATATTCTCAAACCCTAAACAAAACACGAAATCTAGCCCTAACCGTAACACTCACTGTAGCTCTAATACTCACTTTAGCTTCTTAGCTACATAACTGTGTATACCAAGTTGTTTGTATATGAGGGTAATGCATATATTTGTAACAGAAGGCCTACTCTAGAAAACTACCAGAAACCATCTGTAATTCAGAGAAAATGAGAGCAAATAGATGAGATCTGGCATAGAGCATGTGGAATACACTTCCCAAGTCCGTTGTTTGTCTTGAAACGCTAAGATCCAAGAAATCCTTAATGAGAGTAAAGAGCATAGTTTAGAAAGAAAACAGAGTTGAGAGACTATGCTCCCGACCTTTTCTCGTTCATAACAGAGTGATAACCCGCTTTGAACATGTAGAACACACTTCCCTAGTCAGTTTGTGTAGAAAAGGTATCTACGATCCGGAAAATCCTTAATTGCAGTGAAGAGCACGTTAAACAGAGTTTTAAACAATACCTGCAAATGTTTGTCATAGAAGGCAGAAATACTCGGAATAGAGAAATAAGCTATTGAAGCAGCTTTAGAAATGTTTACATTTCACTGCAATGTAGCTTTAAACTCTATAACAGAGTTGAAAGATAATATTCTCAAACCCTAAACAAAACACTAAATCTAGCCCTAACCGTAACACTCACTATAGCTCTAACACTCACTCTAGCTTCTTAGCTACATAACTGTGCATACCAAGTTGTTTGTATATTAGTGTAATGCATATATTTGTAACAGAAGGCCTACTCTAGAAAACTACCAGAAAACATGTGTAATTCAGAGAAAATGAGAGTAAATAGATGAGATCTGGCATAGAGCATGTAGAATACACTTCCCAAGTCCGCTGTTTGTCTTGAAATGCTAAGATCCAAGAAATCCTTAATGAGAGTAAAGAGCATAGTTTAGAAAGAAAACAGAGTTGAGAGACTATGCTCCCGACCTTTTCTCGTTCATAACAGAGTGATAACCCGCTTTGAACATGTAGAACACACTTCCCTAGTCAGTTTGTGTAGAAAAGGTATCTACGATCCGGAAAATCCTTAATTGCAGTAAAGAGCACGTTAAACAGAGTTTTAAACAATACCTGCAAATATTTGTCATAGAAGGCAGAAATACTCGGAATAGAGAAATAAGCTATTGAAGCAGCTTTAGAAATGTTTACATTTCACTGCAATGTAGCTTTAAACTCTATAACAGAGTTGAAAGATAATATTCTCAAACCCTAAACAAAACACTAAATCTAGCCCTAACCGTAACACTCACTGTAGCTCTAACACTAACTCTAGCTTCTTAGCTACATAACTGTGCATACCAAGTTGTTTGTATATTAGTGTAATGCATATATTTGTAACAGAAGGCCTACTCTAGAAAACTACCAGAAAACATGTGTAATTCAGAGAAAATGAGAGTAAATAGATGAGATCTGGCATAGAGCATGTAGAATACACTTCCCAAGTCCGCTGTTTGTCTTGAAATGCTAAGATCCAAGAAATCCTTAATGAGAGTAAAGAGCATAGTTTAGAAAGAAAACAGAGTTGAGAGACTATGCTCCCGACGTTTTCTCGTTCATAACAGAGTGATAACCCGCTTTGAACATGTAGAACACACTTCCCTAGTCAGTTTGTGTAGAAAAGGTATCTACGATCCGGAAAATCCTTAATTGCAGTAAAGAGCACGTTAAACAGAGTTTTAAACAATACCTGCAAATGTTTGTCATAGAAGGCAGAAATACTCGGAATAGAGAAATAAGCTATTGAAGCAGCTTTAGAAATGTTTACATTTCACTGCAATGTAGCTTTAAACTCTATAAAAGAGTTGAAAGATAACATACTCAAACCCTAAACAAAACACTAAATCTAGCCCTAACCGTAACACTCACTGTAGCTCTAATACTCACTTTAGCTTCTTAGCTACATAACTGTGTATACCAAGTTGTTTGTATATGAGGGTAATGCATATATTTGTAACAGAAGGCCTACTCTAGAAAACTACCAGAAACCATGTGTAATTCAGAGAAAATGAGAGCAAATAGATGAGATCTGGCATAGAGCATATGGAATACACTTCCCAAGTCCGTTGTTTGTCTTGAAACGCTAAGATCCATGAAATCCTTAATGAGAGTAAAGAGCATAGTTTAGAAAGAAAACAGAGTTGAGAGACTATGCTCCCGACCTTTTCTCGTTCATAACAGAGTGATAACCCGCTTTGAACATGTAGAACACACTTCCCTAGTCAGTTTGTGTAGAAAAGGTATCTACGATCCGGAAAATCCTTAATTGCAGTAAAGAGCACGTTAAACAGAGTTTTAAACAATACCTGCAAATGTTTGTCATAGAAGGCAGAAATACTCGGAATAGAGAAATAAGCTATTGAAGCAGCTTTAGAAATGTTTACATTTCACTGCAATGTAGCTTTAAACTCTATAACAGAGTTGAAAGATAATATTCTCAAACCCTAAACAAAACACGAAATCTAGCCCTAACCGTAACACTCACTGTAGCTCTAATACTCACTTTAGCTTCTTAGCTACATAACTGTGTATACCAAGTTGTTTGTATATGAGGGTAATGCATATATTTGTAACAGAAGGCCTACTCTAGAAAACTACCAGAAACCATCTGTAATTCAGAGAAAATGAGAGCAAATAGATGAGATCTGGCATAGAGCATGTGGAATACACTTCCCAAGTCCGTTGTTTGTCTTGAAACGCTAAGATCCAAGAAATCCTTAATGAGAGTAAAGAGCATAGTTTAGAAAGAAAACAGAGTTGAGAGACTATGCTCCCGACCTTTTCTCGTTCATAACAGAGTGATAACCCGCTTTGAACATGTAGAACACACTTCCCTAGTCAGTTTGTGTAGAAAAGGTATCTACGATCCGGAAAATCCTTAATTGCAGTGAAGAGCACGTTAAACAGAGTTTTAAACAATACCTGCAAATGTTTGTCATAGAAGGCAGAAATACTCGGAATAGAGAAATAAGCTATTGAAGCAGCTTTAGAAATGTTTACATTTCACTGCAATGTAGCTTTAAACTCTATAACAGAGTTGAAAGATAATATTCTCAAACCCTAAACAAAACACTAAATCTAGCCCTAACCGTAACACTCACTATAGCTCTAACACTAACTCTAGCTTCTTAGCTACATAACTGTGCATACCAAGTTGTTTGTATATTAGTGTAATGCATATATTTGTAACAGAAGGCCTACTCTAGAAAACTACCAGAAAACATGTGTAATTCAGAGAAAATGAGAGTAAATAGATGAGATCTGGCATAGAGCATGTAGAATACACTTCCCAAGTCCGCTGTTTGTCTTGAAATGCTAAGATCCAAGAAATCCTTAATGAGAGTAAAGAGCATAGTTTAGAAAGAAAACAGAGTTGAGAGACTATGCTCCCGACCTTTTCTCGTTCATAACAGAGTGATAACCCGCTTTGAACATGTAGAACACACTTCCCTAGTCAGTTTGTGTAGAAAAGGTATCTACGATCCGGAAAATCCTTAATTGCAGTAAAGAGCACGTTAAACAGAGTTTTAAACAATACCTGCAAATGTTTGTCATAGAAGGCAGAAATACTCGGAATAGAGAAATAAGCTATTGAAGCAGCTTTAGAAATGTTTACATTTCACTGCAATGTAGCTTTAAACTCTATAAAAAAGTTGAAAGATAACATACTCAAACCCTAAACAAAACACTAAATCTAGCCCTAACCGTAACACTCACTGTAGCTCTAATACTCACTTTAGCTTCTTAGCTACATAACTGTGTATACCAAGTTGTTTGTATATGAGGGTAATGCATATATTTGTAACAGAAGGCCTACTCTAGAAAACTACCAGAAACCATGTGTAATTCAGAGAAAATGAGAGCAAATAGATGAGATCTGGCATAGAGCATGTGGAATACACTTCCCAAGTCCGTTGTTTGTCTTGAAACGCTAAGATCCAAGAAATCCTTAATGAGAGTAAAGAGCATAGTTTAGAAAGAAAACAGAGTTGAGAGACTATGCTCCCGACCTTTTCTCGTTCATAACAGAGTGATAACCCGCTTTGAACATGTAGAACACACTTCCCTAGTCAGTTTGTGTAGAAAAGGTATCTACGATCCGGAAAATCCTTAATTGCAGTAAAGAGCACGTTAAACAGAGTTTTAAACAATACCTGCAAATGTTTGTCATAGAAGGCAGAAATACTCGGAATAGAGAAATAAGCTATTGAAGCAGCTTTAGAAATGTTTACATTTCACTGCAATGTAGCTTTAAACTCTATAACAGAGTTGAAAGATAATATTCTCAAACCCTAAACAAAACACTAAATCTACCCCTAACCGTAACACTCACTGTAGCTCTAACACTCACTCTAGCTTCTTAGCTACATAACTGTGCATACCAAGTTGTTTGTATATTAGTGTAATGCATATATTTGTAACAGAAGGCCTACTCTAGAAAACTACCAGAAAACATGTGTAATTCAGAGAAAATGAGAGTAAATAGATGAGATCTGGCATAGAGCATGTAGAATACACTTCCCAAGTCCGCTGTTTGTCTTGAAATGCTAAGATCCAAGAAATCCTTAATGAGAGTAAAGAGCATAGTTTAGAAAGAAAACAGAGTTGAGAGACTATGCTCCCGACCTTTTCTCGTTCATAACAGAGTGATAACCCGCTTTGAACATGTAGAACACACTTCCCTAGTCAGTTTGTGTAGAAAAGGTATCTACGATCCGGAAAATCCTTAATTGCAGTAAAGAGCACGTTAAACAGAGTTTTAAACAATACCTGCAAATGTTTGTCATAGAAGGCAGAAATACTCGGAATAGAGAAATAAGCTATTGAAGCAGCTTTAGAAATGTTTACATTTCACTGCAATGTAGCTTTAAACTCTATAACAGAGTTGAAAGATAATATTCTCAAACCCTAAACAAAACACGAAATCTAGCCCTAACCGTAACACTCACTGTAGCTCTAACACTAACTCTAGCTTCTTAGCTACATAACTGTGCATACCAAGTTGTTTGTATATTAGTGTAATGCATATATTTGTAACAGAAGGCCTACTCTAGAAAACTACCAGAAAACATGTGTAATTCAGAGAAAATGAGAGTAAATAGATGAGATCTGGCATAGAGCATGTAGAATACACTTCCCAAGTCCGCTGTTTGTCTTGAAATGCTAAGATCCAAGAAATCCTTAATGAGAGTAAAGAGCATAGTTTAGAAAGAAAACAGAGTTGAGAGACTATGCTCCCGACGTTTTCTCGTTCATAACAGAGTGATAACCCGCTTTGAACATGTAGAACACACTTCCCTAGTCAGTTTGTGTAGAAAAGGTATCTACGATCCGGAAAATCCTTAATTGCAGTAAAGAGCACGTTAAACAGAGTTTTAAACAATACCTGCAAATGTTTGTCATAGAAGGCAGAAATACTCGGAATAGAGAAATAAGCTATTGAAGCAGCTTTAGAAATGTTTACATTTCACTGCAATGTAGCTTTAAACTCTATAAAAGAGTTGAAAGATAACATACTCAAACCCTAAACAAAACACTAAATCTAGCCCTAACCGTAACACTCACTGTAGCTCTAATACTCACTTTAGCTTCCTAGCTACATAACTCTGTATACCAAGTTGTTTGTATATGAGGGTAATGCATATATTTGTAACAGAAGGCCTACTCTAGAAAACTACCAGAAACCATGTGTAATTCAGAGAAAATGAGAGCAAATAGATGAGATCTGGCATAGAGCATATGGAATACACTTCCCAAGTCCGTTGTTTGTCTTGAAACGCTAAGATCCATGAAATCCTTAATGAGAGTAAAGAGCATAGTTTAGAAAGAAAACAGAGTTGAGAGACTATGCTCCCGACCTTTTCTCGTTCATAACAGAGTGATAACCCGCTTTGAACATGTAGAACACACTTCCCTAGTCAGTTTGTGTAGAAAAGGTATCTACGATCCGGAAAATCCTTAATTGCAGTAAAGAGCACGTTAAACAGAGTTTTAAACAATACCTGCAAATGTTTGTCATAGAAGGCAGAAATACTCGGAATAGAGAAATAAGCTATTGAAGCAGCTTTAGAAATGTTTACATTTCACTGCAATGTAGCTTTAAACTCTATAACAGAGTTGAAAGATAATATTCTCAAACCCTAAACAAAACACGAAATCTAGCCCTAACCGTAACACTCACTGTAGCTCTAATACTCACTTTAGCTTCTTAGCTACATAACTGTGTATACCAAGTTGTTTGTATATGAGGGTAATGCATATATTTGTAACAGAAGGCCTACTCTAGAAAACTACCAGAAACCATCTGTAATTCAGAGAAAATGAGAGCAAATAGATGAGATCTGGCATAGAGCATGTGGAATACACTTCCCAAGTCCGTTGTTTGTCTTGAAACGCTAAGATCCAAGAAATCCTTAATGAGAGTAAAGAGCATAGTTTAGAAAGAAAACAGAGTTGAGAGACTATGCTCCCGACCTTTTCTCGTTCATAACAGAGTGATAACCCGCTTTGAACATGTAGAACACACTTCCCTAGTCAGTTTGTGTAGAAAAGGTATCTACGATCCGGAAAATCCTTAATTGCAGTGAAGAGCACGTTAAACAGAGTTTTAAACAATACCTGCAAATGTTTGTCATAGAAGGCAGAAATACTCGGAATAGAGAAATAAGCTATTGAAGCAGCTTTAGAAATGTTTACATTTCACTGCAATGTAGCTTTAAACTCTATAACAGAGTTGAAAGATAATATTCTCAAACCCTAAACAAAACACTAAATCTAGCCCTAACCGTAACACTCACTATAGCTCTAACACTAACTCTAGCTTCTTAGCTACATAACTGTGCATACCAAGTTGTTTGTATATTAGTGTAATGCATATATTTGTAACAGAAGGCCTACTCTAGAAAACTACCAGAAAACATGTGTAATTCAGAGAAAATGAGAGTAAATAGATGAGATCTGGCATAGAGCATGTAGAATACACTTCCCAAGTCCGCTGTTTGTCTTGAAATGCTAAGATCCAAGAAATCCTTAATGAGAGTAAAGAGCATAGTTTAGAAAGAAAACAGAGTTGAGAGACTATGCTCCCGACCTTTTCTCGTTCATAACAGAGTGATAACCCGCTTTGAACATGTAGAACACACTTCCCTAGTCAGTTTGTGTAGAAAAGGTATCTACGATCCGGAAAATCCTTAATTGCAGTAAAGAGCACGTTAAACAGAGTTTTAAACAATACCTGCAAATGTTTGTCATAGAAGGCAGAAATACTCGGAATAGAGAAATAAGCTATTGAAGCAGCTTTAGAAATGTTTACATTTCACTGCAATGTAGCTTTAAACTCTATAAAAATTTGAAAGATAACATACTCAAACCCTAAACAAAACACTAAATCTAGCCCTAACCGTAACACTCACTGTAGCTCTAATACTCACTTTAGCTTCTTAGCTACATAACTGTGTATACCAAGTTGTTTATATATGAGGGTAATGCATATATTTGTAACAGAAGGCCTGCTCTAGAAAACTACCAGAAACCATGTGTAATTCAGAGAAAATGAGAGCAAATAGATGAGATCTGGCATAGAGCATGTGGAATACACTTCCCAAGTCCGTTGTTTGTCTTGAAACGCTAAGATCCAAGAAATCCTTAATGAGAGTAAAGAGCATAGTTTAGAAAGAAAACAGAGTTGAGAGACTATGCTCCCGACCTTTTCTCGTTCATAACAGAGTGATAACCCGCTTTGAACATGTAGAACACACTTCCCTAGTCAGTTTGTGTAGAAAAGGTATCTACGATCCGGAAAATCCTTAATTGCAGTAAAGAGCACGTTAAACAGAGTTTTAAACAATACCTGCAAATGTTTGTCATAGAAGGCAGAAATACTCGGAATAGAGAAATAAGCTATTGAAGCATCTTTAGAAATGTTTACATTTCACTGCAATGTAGCTTTAAACTCTATAACAGAGTTGAAAGATAATATGCTCAAACCCTAAACAAAACACTAAATCTAGCCCTAACCGTAACACTCACTGTAGCTCTAACACTAACTCTAGCTTCTTAGCTACATAACTGTGCATACCAAGTTGTTTGTATATTAGTGTAATGCATATATTTGTAACAGAAGGCCTACTCTAGAAAACTACCAGAAAACATGTGTAATTCAGAGAAAATGAGAGTAAATAGATGAGATCTGGCATAGAGTATGTAGAATACACTTCCCAAGTCCGCTGTTTGTTTTGAAATGCTAAGATCCAAGAAATCCTTAATGAGAGTAAAGAGCATAGTTTAGAAAGAAAACAGAGTTGAGAGACTATGCTCCCGACCTTTTCTCGTTCATAACAGAGTGATAACCCGCTTTGAACATGTAGAACACACTTCCCTAGTCAGTTTGTGTAGAAAAGGTATCTACGATCCGGAAAATCCTTAATTGCAGTAAAGAGCACGTTAAAAAGAGTTTTAAACAATACCTGCAAATGTTTGTCATAGAAGGCAGAAATACTCGGAATAGAGAAATAAGCTATTGAAGCAGCTTTAGAAATGTTTACATTTCACTGCAATGTAGCTTTAAACTCTATAACAGAGTTGAAAGATAATATTCTCAAACCCTAAACAAAACACGAAATCTAGCCCTAACCGTAACACTCACTGTAGCTCTAACACTAACTCTAGCTTCTTAGCTACATAACTGTGCATACCAAGTTGTTTGTATATTAGTGTAATGCATATATTTGTAACAGAAGGCCTACTCTAGAAAACTACCAGAAAACATGTGTAATTCAGAGAAAATGAGAGTAAATAGATGAGATCTGGCATAGAGCATGTAGAATACACTTCCCAAGTCCGCTGTTTGTCTTGAAATGCTAAGATCCAAGAAATCCTTAATGAGAGTAAAGAGCATAGTTTAGAAAGAAAATAGAGTTGAGAGACTATGCTCCCGACCTTTTCTCGTTCATAACAGAGTGATAACCCGCTTTGAACATGTAGAACACACTTCCCTAGTCAGTTTGTGTAGAAAAGGTATCTACGATCCGGAAAATCCTTAATTGCAGTAAAGAGCACGTTAAACAGAGTTTTAAACAATACCTGCAAATGTTTGTCATAGAAGGCAGAAATACTCGGAATAGAGAAATAAGCTATTGAAGCAGCTTTAGAAATGTTTACATTTCACTGCAATGTAGCTTTAAACTCTATAACAGAGTTGAAAGATAATATTCTCAAACCCTAAACAAAACACTAAATCTAGCCCTAACCGTAACACTCACTGTAGCTCTAACACTAACTCTAGCTTCTTAGCTACATAACTGTGCATACCAAGTTGTTTGTATATTAGTGTAATGCATATATTTGTAACAGAAGGCCTACTCTAGAAAACTACCAGAAAACATGTGTAATTCAGAGAAAATGAGAGTAAATAGATGAGATCTGGCATAGAGCATGTAGAATACACTTCCGAAGTCCGCTGTTTGTCTTGAAATGCTAAGATCCAAGAAATCCTTAATGAGAGTAAAGAGCATAGTTTAGAAAGAAAACAGAGTTGAGAGACTATGCTCCCGACCTTTTCTCGTTCATAACAGAGTGATAACCCGCTTTGAACATGTAGAACACACTTCCCTAGTCAGTTTGTGTAGAAAAGGTATCTACGATCCGGAAAATCCTTAATTGCAGTAAAGAGCACGTTAAACAGAGTTTTAAACAATACCTGCAAATGTTTGTCATAGAAGGCAGAAATACTCGGAATAGAGAAATAAGCTATTGAAGCAGCTTTA
The DNA here is from genome assembly GCF_964339955.1 of Pipistrellus hanaki. Taxonomy (NCBI): domain Eukaryota; kingdom Metazoa; phylum Chordata; class Mammalia; order Chiroptera; family Vespertilionidae; genus Pipistrellus; species Pipistrellus hanaki. The sequence goes on along the minus strand of NW_028182227.1, from coordinate 10,877 downwards.
GAAATGTTTACATTTCACTGCAATGTAGCTTTAAACTCTATAAAAAAGTTGAAAGATAACATACTCAAACCCTAAACAAAACACTAAATCTAGCCCTAACCGTAACACTCACTGTAGCTCTAATACTCACTTTAGCTTCTTAGCTACATAACTGTGTATACCAAGTTGTTTGTATATGAGGGTAATGCATATATTTGTAACAGAAGGCCTACTCTAGAAAACTACCAGAAACCATGTGTAATTCAGAGAAAATGAGAGCAAATAGATGAGATCTGGCATAGAGCATGTGGAATACACTTCCCAAGTCCGTTGTTTGTCTTGAAACGCTAAGATCCAAGAAATCCTTAATGAGAGTAAAGAGCATAGTTTAGAAAGAAAACAGAGTTGAGAGACTATGCTCCCGACCTTTTCTCGTTCATAACAGAGTGATAACCCGCTTTGAACATGTAGAACACACTTCCCTAGTCAGTTTGTGTAGAAAAGGTATCTACGATCCGGAAAATCCTTAATTGCAGTAAAGAGCACGTTAAACAGAGTTTTAAACAATACCTGCAAATGTTTGTCATAGAAGGCAGAAATACTCGGAATAGAGAAATAAGCTATTGAAGCATCTTTAGAAATGTTTACATTTCACTGCAATGTAGCTTTAAACTCTATAACAGAGTTGAAAGATAATATGCTCAAACCCTAAACAAAACACTAAATCTAGCCCTAACCGTAACACTCACTGTAGCTCTAACACTAACTCTAGCTTCTTAGCTACATAACTGTGCATACCAAGTTGTTTGTATATTAGTGTAATGCATATATTTGTAACAGAAGGCCTACTCTAGAAAACTACCAGAAAACATGTGTAATTCAGAGAAAATGAGAGTAAATAGATGAGATCTGGCATAGAGTAGGTAGAATACACTTCCCAAGTCCGCTGTTTGTTTTGAAATGCTAAGATCCAAGAAATCCTTAATGAGAGTAAAGAGCATAGTTTAGAAAGAAAACAGAGTTGAGAGACTATGCTCCCGACCTTTTCTCGTTCATAACAGAGTGATAACCCGCTTTGAACATGTAGAACACACTTCCCTAGTCAGTTTGTGTAGAAAAGGTATCTACGATCCGGAAAATCCTTAATTGCAGTAAAGAGCACGTTAAACAGAGTTTTAAACAATACCTGCAAATGTTTGTCATAGAAGGCAGAAATACTCGGAATAGAGAAATAAGCTATTGAAGCAGCTTTAGAAATGTTTACATTTCACTGCAATGTAGCTTTAAACTCTATAACAGAGTTGAAAGATAATATTCTCAAACCCTAAACAAAACACGAAATCTAGCCCTAACCGTAACACTCACTGTAGCTCTAACACTAACTCTAGCTTCTTAGCTACATAACTGTGCATACCAAGTTGTTTGTATATTAGTGTAATGCATATATTTGTAACAGAAGGCCTACTCTAGAAAACTACCAGAAAACATGTGTAATTCAGAGAAAATGAGAGTAAATAGATGAGATCTGGCATAGAGCATGTAGAATACACTTCCCAAGTCCGCTGTTTGTCTTGAAATGCTAAGATCCAAGAAATCCTTAATGAGAGTAAAGAGCATAGTTTAGAAAGAAAATAGAGTTGAGAGACTATGCTCCCGACCTTTTCTCGTTCATAACAGAGTGATAACCCGCTTTGAACATGTAGAACACACTTCCCTAGTCAGTTTGTGTAGAAAAGGTATCTACGATCCGGAAAATCCTTAATTGCAGTAAAGAGCACGTTAAACAGAGTTTTAAACAATACCTGCAAATGTTTGTCATAGAAGGCAGAAATACTCGGAATAGAGAAATAAGCTATTGAAGCAGCTTTAGAAATGTTTACATTTCACTGCAATGTAGCTTTAAACTCTATAACAGAGTTGAAAGATAATATTCTCAAACCCTAAACAAAACACTAAATCTAGCCCTAACCAAAACACTAACTGTAGCTCTAACACTCACTCTAGCTTCTTAGCTACATAACTGTGTATACCAAGTTGTTTGTATATGAGGGTAATGCATATACTTGCAACAGAAGGCCTACTATAGAAAACTACCAGAAAACATGTGTAATGCGGAGAAAATCAGAGTAAATAGATGAGATCTGGCATAGAGCATGTGGAATACACTTCCCAAGTCCGTTGTTTGTCTTGAAACGCTAAGATCCAAGAAATCCTTAATGAGAGTAAAGAGCATAGTTTAGAAAGAAAACAGAGTTGAGAGACTATGCTCCCGACCTTTTCTCGTTCATAACAGAGTGATAACCCGCTTTGAACATGTAGAACAAACTTCCCTAGTCAGTTTGTGTAGAAAAGGTATCTATGATCCGGAAAATCCTTAATTGCAGTAAAGAGCACGTTAAACAGAGTTTTAAACAATACCTGCAAATGTTTGTCATAGAAGGCAGAAATAATTGGAATAGAGAAATAAGCTATTGAAGCAGCTTTAGAAATGTTTACATTTCACTGCAATGTAGCTTTAAACTCTATAAAAGAGTTGAAAGATAACATACTCAAACCCTAAACAAAACACTAAATCTAGCCCTAACCGTAACACTCACTGTAGCTCTAATACTCACTTTAGCTTCTTAGCTCCATAACTGTGTATACCAAGTTGTTTGTATATGAGGGTAATGCATATATTTGTAACAGAAGGCCTACTCTAGAAAACTACCAGAAACCATGTGTAATTCAGAGAAAATGAGAGCAAATAGATGAGATCTGGCATAGAGCATGTGGAATACACTTCCCAAGTCCGTTGTTTGTCTTGAAACGCTAAGATCCAAGAAATCCTTAATGAGAGTAAAGAGCATAGTTTAGAAAGAAAACAGAGTTGAGAGACTATGCTCCCGACCTTTTCTCGTTCATAACAGAGTGATAACCCGCTTTGAACATGTAGAACACACTTCCCTAGTCAGTTTGTGTAGAAAAGGTATCTACGATCCAGAAAATCCTTAATTGCAGTAAAGAGCACGTTAAACAGAGTTTTAAACAATACCTGCAAATGTTTGTCATAGAAGGCAGAAATACTCGGAATAGAGAAATAAGCTATTGAAGCAGCTTTAGAAATATTTACATTTCACTGCAATGTAGCTTTAAACTCTATAACAGAGTTGAAAGATAATATTCTCAAACCCTAAACAAAACACTAAATCTACCCCTAACCGTAACACTCACTGTAGCTCTAACACTCACTCTAGCTTCTTAGCTACATAACTGTGCATACCAAGTTGTTTGTATATTAGTGTAATGCATATATTTGTAACAGAAGGCCTACTCTAGAAAACTACCAGAAAACATGTGTAATTCAGAGAAAATGAGAGTAAATAGATGAGATCTGGCATAGAGCATGTAGAATACACTTCCCAAGTCCGCTGTTTGTCTTGAAATGCTAAGATCCAAGAAATCCTTAATGAGAGTAAAGAGCATAGTTTAGAAAGAAAACAGAGTTGAGAGACTATGCTCCCGACCTTTTCTCGTTCATAACAGAGTGATAACCCGCTTTGAACATGTAGAACACACTTCCCTAGTCAGTTTGTGTAGAAAAGGTATCTACGATCCGGAAAATCCTTAATTGCAGTAAAGAGCACGTTAAACAGAGTTTTAAACAATACCTGCAAATGTTTGTCATAGAAGGCAGAAATACTCGGAATAGAGAAATAAGCTATTGAAGCAGCTTTAGAAATGTTTACATTTCACTGCAATGTAGCTTTAAACTCTATAAAAAAGTTGAAAGATAACATACTCAAACCCTAAACAAAACACTAAATCTAGCCCTAACCGTAACACTCACTGTAGCTCTAATACTCACTTTAGCTTCTTAGCTACATAACTGTGTATACCAAGTTGTTTGTATATGAGGGTAATGCATATATTTGTAACAGAAGGCCTACTCTAGAAAACTACCAGAAACCATGTGTAATTCAGAGAAAATGAGAGCAAATAGATGAGATCTGGCATAGAGCATGTGGAATACACTTCCCAAGTCCGTTGTTTGTCTTGAAACGCTAAGATCCAAGAAATCCTTAATGAGAGTAAAGAGCATAGTTTAGAAAGAAAACAGAGTTGAGAGACTATGCTCCCGACCTTTTCTCGTTCATAACAGAGTGATAACCCGCTTTGAACATGTAGAACACACTTCCCTAGTCAGTTTGTGTAGAAAAGGTATCTACGATCCGGAAAATCCTTAATTGCAGTAAAGAGCACGTTAAACAGAGTTTTAAACAATACCTGCAAATGTTTGTCATAGAAGGCAGAAATACTCGGAATAGAGAAATAAGCTATTGAAGCATCTTTAGAAATGTTTACATTTCACTGCAATGTAGCTTTAAACTCTATAACAGAGTTGAAAGATAATATGCTCAAACCCTAAACAAAACACTAAATCTAGCCCTAACCGTAACACTCACTGTAGCTCTAACACTAACTCTAGCTTCTTAGCTACATAACTGTGCATACCAAGTTGTTTGTATATTAGTGTAATGCATATATTTGTAACAGAAGGCCTACTCTAGAAAACTACCAGAAAACATGTGTAATTCAGAGAAAATGAGAGTAAATAGATGAGATCTGGCATAGAGCATGTAGAATACACTTCCCAAGTCCGCTGTTTGTCTTGAAATGCTAAGATCCAAGAAATCCTTAATGAGAGTAAAGAGCATAGTTTAGAAAGAAAACAGAGTTGAGAGACTATGCTCCCGACCTTTTCTCGTTCATAACAGAGTGATAACCCGCTTTGAACATGTAGAACACACTTCCCTAGTCAGTTTGTGTAGAAAAGGTATCTACGATCCGGAAAATCCTTAATTGCAGTAAAGAGCACGTTAAACAGAGTTTTAAACAATACCTGCAAATGTTTGTCATAGAAGGCAGAAATACTCGGAATAGAGAAATAAGCTATTGAAGCAGCTTTAGAAATGTTTACATTTCACTGCAATGTAGCTTTAAACTCTATAACAGAGTTGAAAGATAATATTCTCAAACCCTAAACAAAACACTAAATCTAGCCCTAACCAAAACACTAACTGTAGCTCTAACACTCACTCTAGCTTCTTAGCTACATAACTGTGTATACCAAGTTGTTTGTATATGAGGGTAATGCATATACTTGCAACAGAAGGCCTACTATAGAAAACTACCAGAAAACATGTGTAATGCGGAGAAAATCAGAGTAAATAGATGAGATCTGGCATAGAGCATGTGGAATACACTTCCCAAGTCCGTTGTTTGTCTTGAAACGCTAAGATCCAAGAAATCCTTAATGAGAGTAAAGAGCATAGTTTAGAAAGAAAACAGAGTTGAGAGACTATGCTCCCGACCTTTTCTCGTTCATAACAGAGTGATAACCCGCTTTGAACATGTAGAACAAACTTCCCTAGTCAGTTTGTGTAGAAAAGGTATCTATGATCCGGAAAATCCTTAATTGCAGTAAAGAGCACGTTAAACAGAGTTTTAAACAATACCTGCAAATGTTTGTCATAGAAGGCAGAAATAATTGGAATAGAGAATTAAGCTATTGAAGCAGCTTTAGAAATGTTTACATTTCACTGCAATGTAGCTTTAAACTCTATAAAAGAGTTGAAAGATAACATACTCAAACCCTAAACAAAACACTAAATCTAGCCCTAACCGTAACACTCACTGTAGCTCTAATACTCACTTTAGCTTCTTAGCTCCATAACTGTGTATACCAAGTTGTTTGTATATGAGGGTAATGCATATATTTGTAACAGAAGGCCTACTCTAGAAAACTACCAGAAACCATGTGTAATTCAGAGAAAATGAGAGCAAATAGATGAGATCTGGCATAGAGCATGTGGAATACACTTCCCAAGTCCGTTGTTTGTCTTGAAACGCTAAGATCCAAGAAATCCTTAATGAGAGTAAAGAGCATAGTTTAGAAAGAAAACAGAGTTGAGAGACTATGCTCCCGACCTTTTCTCGTTCATAACAGAGTGATAACCCGCTTTGAACATGTAGAACACACTTCCCTAGTCAGTTTGTGTAGAAAAGGTATCTACGATCCGGAAAATCCTTAATTGCAGTAAAGAGCACGTTAAACAGAGTTTTAAACAATACCTGCAAATGTTTGTCATAGAAGGCAGAAATACTCGGAATAGAGAAATAAGCTATTGAAGCATCTTTAGAAATGTTTACATTTCACTGCAATGTAGCTTTAAACTCTATAACAGAGTTGAAAGATAATATGCTCAAACCCTAAAAAAAACACTAAATCTAGCCCTAACCGTAACACTCACTGTAGCTCTAACACTAACTCTAGCTTCTTAGCTACATAACTGTGCATACCAAGTTGTTTGTATATTAGTGTAATGCATATATTTGTAACAGAAGGCCTACTCTAGAAAACTACCAGAAAACATGTGTAATTCAGAGAAAATGAGAGTAAATAGATGAGATCTGGCATAGAGTATGTAGAATACACTTCCCAAGTCCGCTGTTTGTTTTGAAATGCTAAGATCCAAGAAATCCTTAATGAGAGTAAAGAGCATAGTTTAGAAAGAAAACAGAGTTGAGAGACTATGCTCCCGACCTTTTCTCGTTCATAACAGAGTGATAACCCGCTTTGAACATGTAGAACACACTTCCCTAGTCAGTTTGTGTAGAAAAGGTATCTACGATCCGGAAAATCCTTAATTGCAGTAAAGAGCACGTTAAACAGAGTTTTAAACAATACCTGCAAATGTTTGTCATAGAAGGCAGAAATACTCGGAATAGAGAAATAAGCTATTGAAGCAGCTTTAGAAATGTTTACATTTCACTGCAATGTAGCTTTAAACTCTATAACAGAGTTGAAAGATAATATTCTCAAACCCTAAACAAAACACGAAATCTAGCCCTAACCAAAACACTAACTGTAGCTCTAACACTCACTCTAGCTTCTTAGCTACATAACTGTGTATACCAAGTTGTTTGTATATGAGGGTAATGCATATATTTGTAACAGAAGGCCTACTCTAGAAAACTACCAGAAACCATGTGTAATTCAGAGAAAATGAGAGCAAATAGATGAGATCTGGCATAGAGCATGTGGAATACACTTCCCAAGTCCGTTGTTTGTCTTGAAATGCTAAGATCCAAGAAATCCTTAATGAGAGTAAAGAGCATAGTTTAGAAAGAAAACAGAGTTGAGAGACTATGCTCCCGACCTTTTCTCGTTCATAACAGAGTGATAACCCGCTTTGAACATGTAGAACAAACTTCCCTAGTCAGTTTGTGTAGAAAAGGTATCTATGATCCGGAAAATCCTTAATTGCAGTAAAGAGCACGTTAAACAGAGTTTTAAACAATACCTGCAAATGTTTGTCATAGAAGGCAGAAATAATTGGAATAGAGAAATAAGCTATTGAAGCAGCTTTAGAAATGTTTACATTTCACTGCAATGTAGCTTTAAACTCTATAAAAGAGTTGAAAGATAACATACTCAAACCCTAAACAAAACACTAAATCTAGCCCTAACCGTAACACTCACTGTAGCTCTAATACTCACTTTAGCTTCTTAGCTCCATAACTGTGTATACCAAGTTGTTTGTATATGAGGGTAATGCATATATTTGTAACAGAAGGCCTACTCTAGAAAACTACCAGAAACCATGTGTAATTCAGAGAAAATGAGAGCAAATAGATGAGATCTGGCATAGAGCATGTGGAATACACTTCCCAAGTCCGTTGTTTGTCTTGAAACGCTAAGATCCAAGAAATCCTTAATGAGAGTAAAGAGCATAGTTTAGAAAGAAAACAGAGTTGAGAGACTATGCTCCCGACCTTTTCTCGTTCATAACAGAGTGATAACCCGCTTTGAACATGTAGAACACACTTCCCTAGTCAGTTTGTGTAGAAAAGGTATCTACGATCCGGAAAATCCTTAATTGCAGTAAAGAGCACGTTAAACAGAGTTTTAAACAATACCTGCAAATGTTTGTCATAGAAGGCAGAAATACTCGGAATAGAGAAATAAGCTATTGAAGCAGCTTTAGAAATATTTACATTTCACTGCAATGTAGCTTTAAACTCTATAACAGAGTTGAAAGATAATATTCTCAAACCCTAAACAAAACACTAAATCTAGCCCTAACCGTAACACTCACTGTAGCTCTAACACTCACTCTAGCTTCTTAGCTACATAACTGTGCATACCAAGTTGTTTGTATATTAGTGTAATGCATATATTTGTAACAGAAGGCCTACTCTAGAAAACTACCAGAAAACATGTGTAATTCAGAGAAAATGAGAGTAAATAGATGAGATCTGGCATAGAGCATGTAGAATACACTTCCCAAGTCCGCTGTTTGTCTTGAAATGCTAAGATCCAAGAAATCCTTAATGAGAGTAAAGAGCATAGTTTAGAAAGAAAACAGAGTTGAGAGACTATGCTCCCGACCTTTTCTCGTTCATAACAGAGTGATAACCCGCTTTGAACATGTAGAACACACTTCCCTAGTCAGTTTGTGTAGAAAAGGTATCTACGATCCGGAAAATCCTTAATTGCAGTAAAGAGCACGTTAAACAGAGTTTTAAACAATACCTGCAAATGTTTGTCATAGAAGGCAGAAATACTCGGAATAGAGAAATAAGCTATTGAAGCAGCTTTAGAAATGTTTACATTTCACTGCAATGTAGCTTTAAACTCTATAAAAAAGTTGAAAGATAACATACTCAAACCCTAAACAAAACACTAAATCTAGCCCTAACCGTAACACTCACTGTAGCTCTAATACTCACTTTAGCTTCTTAGCTACATAACTGTGTATACCAAGTTGTTTGTATATGAGGGTAATGCATATATTTGTAACAGAAGGCCTACTCTAGAAAACTACCAGAAACCATGTGTAATTCAGAGAAAATGAGAGCAAATAGATGAGATCTGGCATAGAGCATGTAGAATACACTTCCCAAGTCCGTTGTTTGTCTTGAAACGCTAAGATCCAAGAAATCCTTAATGAGAGTAAAGAGCATAGTTTAGAAAGAAAACAGAGTTGAGAGACTATGCTCCCGACCTTTTCTCGTTCATAACAGAGTGATAACCCGCTTTGAACATGTAGAACACACTTCCCTAGTCAGTTTGTGTAGAAAAGGTATCTACGATCCGGAAAATCCTTAATTGCAGTAAAGAGCACGTTAAACAGAGTTTTAAACAATACCTGCAAATGTTTGTCATAGAAGGCAGAAATACTCGGAATAGAGAAATAAGCTATTGAAGCATCTTTAGAAATGTTTACATTTCACTGCAATGTAGCTTTAAACTCTATAACAGAGTTGAAAGATAATATGCTCAAACCCTAAACAAAACACTAAATCTAGCCCTAACCGTAACACTCACTGTAGCTCTAACACTAACTCTAGCTTCTTAGCTACATAACTGTGCATACCAAGTTGTTTGTATATTAGTGTAATGCATATATTTGTAACAGAAGGCCTACTCTAGAAAACTACCAGAAAACATGTGTAATTCAGAGAAAATGAGAGTAAATAGATGAGATCTGGCATAGAGCATGTAGAATACACTTCCCAAGTCCGCTGTTTGTCTTGAAACGCTAAGATCCAAGAAATCCTTAATGAGAGTAAAGAGCATAGTTTAGAAAGAAAACAGAGTTGAGAGACTCTGCTCCCGACCTTTTCTCGTTCATAACAGAGTGATAACCCGCTTTGAACATGTAGAACACACTTCCCTAGTCAGTTTGTGTAGAAAAGGTATCTACGATCCGGAAAATCCTTAATTGCAGTAAAGAGCACGTTAAACAGAGTTTTAAACAATACCTGCAAATGTTTGTCATAGAAGGCAGAAATACTCGGAATAGAGAAATAAGCTATTGAAGCAGCTTTAGAAATGTTTACATTTCACTGCAATGTAGCTTTAAACTCTATAACAGAGTTGAAAGATAATATTCTCAAACCCTAAACAAAACACTAAATCTAGCCCTAACCAAAACACTAACTGTAGCTCTAACACTCACTCTAGCTTCTTAGCTACATAACTGTGTATACCAAGTTGTTTGTATATGAGGGTAATGCATATACTTGCAACAGAAGGCCTACTATAGAAAACTACCAGAAAACATGTGTAATGCGGAGAAAATCAGAGTAAATAGATGAGATCTGGCATAGAGCATGTGGAATACACTTCCCAAGTCCGCTGTTTGTCTTGAAATGCTAAGATCCAAGAAATCCTTAATGAGAGTAAAGAGCATAGTTTAGAAAGAAAACAGAGTTGAGAGACTATGCTCCCGACCTTTTCTCGTTCATAACAGAGTGATAACCCGCTTTGAACATGTAGAACACACTTCCCTAGTCAGTTTGTGTAGAAAAGGTATCTACGATCCGGAAAATCCTTAATTGCAGTAAAGAGCACGTTAAACAGAGTTTTAAACAATACCTGCAAATGTTTGTCATAGAAGGCAGAAATACTCGGAATAGAGAAATAAGCTATTGAAGCAGCTTTAGAAATGTTTACATTTCACTGCAATGTAGCTTTAAACTCTGTAACAGAGTTGAAAGATAATATTCTCAAACTCTAAACAAAACACTAAATCTAGCCCTAACCAAAACACTCACTGTAGCTCTAACACTCACTCTAGCTTCTTAGCTACATAACTGTGCATACCAAGTAGTTTGTATATTAGTGTAATGCATATACTTGCAACAGAAGGCCTACTCTAGAAAACTACCAGAAAACATGTGTAATGCGGAGAAAATCAGAGTAAATAGATGAGATCTGGCATAGAGCATGTGGAATACACTTCCCAAGTCCATTGTTTGTCTTGAAACGCTAAGATCCAAGAAATCCTTAATGAGAGTAAAGAGCATAGTTTAGAAAGAAAACAGAGTTGAGAGACTATGCTCCCGAC